>NC_056741.1:1601275817-1601471088 GCF_019279795.1 Protopterus annectens | reverse complement strand
GGTCTAAGATTGCTGCATACTCAAGTGTGCTAGCTTGCACTGCATGTGAATTGTTTTTTACTACTGTTTTTGCTACTTTTCTGTATAAAAAAAAAAAAAAAAAAAACTGTAAGCCTGTTTCCTACCTTTCCTGTAACTAGTGTTCCAGATACAGATTTGCTGTATCCAGGACTGTATGTAAGCTTCTGAGTCCCCCCAAGCCTTTCTGTGTTGGAGGGAAGCCTTCTAGCTGATCAGTGAGACTGGTAAGCACTAGGTAGCCTGTCTACCACATAAGTAGTGGCTCTGGCCCAGAATTTGTAGTTATTGGACGTATGGGCAATCTCTTCCATCTCTCTCAACTTTCTGATTTGAAAGCCTGTATTTGCACTTGTTTCTGTCCTGTAACTCATCTAGTGCAGATACAGATTCTTAGTTTTAGCACTTAAATTTGCTTGTTCATGCTCAGCACTTGTTCAGAACTTGTAAGCACTAAATAAGCTACTAATTACTATAGCAGTCTATCTTCCTCATTACCTAGAGGAAAACAGTTTTTGTACTTACTTTTCTCACTTGCTTAGAGAAAAACAGCTGTTGTACTCACTTTCCTCAGTTATCTAGAGGAAAAACCCTGCAACTCTCTTTTTGCGTGGTCTTGCGCACAGAGCAGCGCCGGTTAGCTGGGGTATTCTATTCCCGGCCCCACAAAGTGTGCGCTGTAAATTTTCCCTTAGAACTAGGCAAGCCTCAACTCAAGTGCTTCAGATCAGCTGCTCTTATTGCAGCACTTGCTAAACAGAAATCAGCACTTGTCCTAATCTCCTAGACAGCACCATTATTCTCCAAATTTCCTAGACAGCACTATTATAATATAGCATAAGACTCTCTATCGTCCGCAGGACTTAAGTTCAATTTACTCTTCAAAGCATGTCCAGAGGTCAGCTTCAGGTGTACTCTCCAGTTCATCTGGTGGAATTGGGCATCCTGAGGCAGTGTCACAACTGCCTCATGTATACAGACAACCCTCTCCTCTTACCTCTAGACACAAACACTTGTGAGACATGAAAATACACAGCCAGACTGGAGGCTAAGCACTCTCAACCCATGACTGTAACAGACAGTCAAGAGGATAAGGGACACACTTGCATCACACCACCTGTCACACATGAATCTACAAAACAAGCACCAGAAAAACATACTCATAAATACACAAAAACATATTCGGAGGCACTAGGTACCAATCTGAAAAAGAAACAGTGCCCTCCAAAGCAGATAAGCAAGCAACCTGCGCCCCCAAACTCAAGCCAGAAAACACATAATCCACCTCAGCAGTGTGCCTCACAGCAGCCCTTAAGGCAAAACACCATACCTAACACGCTAGTAATAGGTGACTCTATAGTAAGGCACACGGATGTTCCACTCACCAGGCTGAACAAGAAAGTTACTGTCAGCTGCCTCTCGGGTGCTCGGATCCGCCAAATAACACAGGCACTTAGGTCACTCCAGAACAAGTACAAGTATGATGCTGTCATTGTACATGTTGGTGTGAATGATCTAAGATGTACCTCCCTGGACTACATGAAAAGAGACACTGAGGGGCTCTCTGAGCATGTAGCCTAAGCTGGTATGACCCTGACCTTGAGTAGCATACTACCTTCACCTAGAATTATACCACAATACAGAGACAAAATGATCAATTTCAACAATTGGCTAAGCTTCTGGTGTCATTCTAAGGGGATCCAGTGTCTGTCTGTCTGGGATGACATGATAGACAAGCCTCGCTGTTTTGCCAGAGATGGGTTGCACCTGTCACCCCCTAGGTTTTCGAATACTGGCCAAGGCTCTTGCCGTCCCCATAGTGCCTTTTTTAGAAAAGGCTCAAAGGACAAACCAACCACCGTAACCAGCACAGGTAACCAAAAACTAAGGGTAATGCTACTCAACGCCAGAAGTCTCAACCTCAAAATGCACACACTCGAGGCGCTCCTCAGCATGGAGAAAATCGATGTTTGTGCAGTGACGGAAACCTGGTTCAAGGCTCAAGAGAGCACCCCAGCACTGCCAGGTTACAATTCATATCACACCTTCCGGCCTCAGTTACCGGATCGCAGTACAAAGGGCGAAGGTGTATCCATATTCATCAAGGATACCCATATCTCCAGGTTAGTAGCGCAGCATGATGCCCCAGAGATCATCCATGCGCAGCTATCAGCAGGCAAAACCACATTTCAAGTCGTAGCCGGTTATAGATCACCCACCATGTCCCAAGATGCTCACTCTGCATTCCTTGAGACATTGGAAAATATAAAGGTCCTACCCAACACCATAATCTTGGGTGATTTCAACTACCCTGGTATAGACTGGGCAAACTACCAATGTTCCAACTCCTATGCTCAGCGATTCATAGAATTTATAAATTCAAATGCCCTTGAACAACTAGTATGTTCTCCCACTAGAGGGGACAACATATTGGATTTAATCATCACAAATATGAGTGCCCATTGTACCACACCCGTTATCACCCCCTCCTTGGTCAGATCTGACCACAAACTGCTAACCCTGGACATCCTCACTCCTCCACCTCCCCCAATCAAAGAAACCATAGTCAAAAACCCTTTCCAAAGCAAACTTCAAACTACCTGCATCCAAAGTGGAAAGCTTCACTATTCCCTTGCAGAAGGATAATGATATCCAGGATGCAGAATCCTACACCAAGGCACTCTATATGCATCTTCAGGATTGCATGGACCGTGCTATCCCAAATAAAACCAAGACTCCTTCCCCAAGCAAGAAAAAACCAGTCTGGTGGACCCCGGCCATAAGCAAACTTTACAATAAAAGGAGGACACTTATACAAATAAAGGCCAAATCTCAAGTAGAAAAATCATCCCTGATCAGCATTAGTAAGAAATTGAGGGCCCTCATCAAGTCAACTAAAGCTAATTTTGAAAAGAAAGTTACCAAGAATGCCAAGGATAACCATAAGGCCTTCTATGGCTACGTCAAAAACCCAAATGGCAACGCTCAGGTCTGTTCTGAGCTAGTACAAAATGGAACAAAATACACTGACCCTTCTGACATTGCCAACAATCAGTGCAAACCCCCCCCCACCACCACCACCACCTACAGGGCCTATTACCATTCTACGGGATTGTGCAAGTCCAATTATTACTGATACGTTGGTTAACAAAGCTCTATCTAAAGCTAAAAACACTGCCTCCATGGGACCAGATGGTGTCCCAGGCTGTGTCATATGCGAGCTCCAAAAGGAATTAACCCCGCATCTTAAAACCCTGTTCAGTCTCAGCCTCTCCACAGGATATGTGCCCATAGAATGTCGCACGGCAATGGTGGTCCCGCTACACAAGGGTGGGGCCACAACTGACCCTGGGAACTACCGACCAATAAGCCTGACCAGTCTGATCTGTAAGGCTATGGAGCGAATCATTATGGAACTCATAAATGGAGAGACTGGGAACCTCCAGTCGCTGGACCCCACACAGTTCGGCTTCGTCAAGGGCAGATCATGCCTCCTGAACCTAGTGGATTTCTTTGAGACAGTTACTCAGGCTATAGATAAGGGAAAGGAGGTACACACGGCTTACCTTGACCTTGCTAAAGCATTTGACACCATTCCCCATTCAGGTATTATTGATGAGCTCACCAGCCTGGGCATAAACCCTTACATCACAAGATGGATCGCAAACTGGCTCTCAGACAGATCCCATAAAGTAAGAGTAGCAGGATCTATGTCCGAATCCAGACCAGTAATGAGTGGTGTGCCTCAGGGCTCTGTCCTGGGGCCCCTCCTGTTTGGCATATACTTCTCAGAAGTACAGACAAGCACGGAAGGGCTGTGGCTGACTAAGTTTGCGGACGACTGCAAACTGGGTGCTATAACAAGAGTCTCCGGCCGACATGGAGATCCTCCAGAAGGGCCTAACTGAGACTGATGCATGGTGTCAAAGCCATGGTCTCAAGCTAAATGCAAAAAAATGCGTAGTAATCCCCTTTGGAAAAAACAGAGTACCTGCAAACTACAACACAGGAGGTAATCCCCTGAAATCTGAAGAAGAAATAAAGGATCTAGGGACCCAAGTAGATAGTCAGCTTTCCTTTGATAACCATGTTGCCAAAGTGGTTAGAAAATCCTTCTATGTGACCCATCTGATCACGAAAGGGTTCGCATCAAGATCTAAGGATGTAATGGTGCCCCTCTACTCTTCTCTCATCAGACCCATTATTGAGTACAATGCACCAATTGGAATGTACCTGGCTAGACATCACCAGCAGCTGGAGAGACTACAAAGGTACCTAACCAAGAGGATTACTGGCCTCAAACAGTTGCCCTATGCAGCACGACTGAAAAAGCTAAGACTGTTCTCTGTTGCATACCGCAATCTCTGTCTAACGTACAGAGCCATGTCCAATCCAGAATTGTTGAACATGCTCCGTCTTAGCAAAACCAAATCTACTCAAGCTACACACTCTAGGGATATAAACCTCAACACAACAATGAATAGAACATGCTGGAGGGATAGATTCCCTTCGCAGAGACTTCCCTTACTATGGAAGGGTCCCGATCTACATAAGACAGAGACCCTCACTATCACTCTTCAAGAGAAACCTTGATGAGTGGATGGGTAACAGAAAGTTCACACCGGGGAATCACACCAACAGCACTACTAGATAGGGGACAAGGGTACTAGCTGCTAGTACAAGGGTCTAGGGAACTACTAAAGGGGCAGTGAATACCGCACAAAGTACAGTTTTGTACCTACCATAAATGTAGATGTCCGATAGGCATGCATCTGCAGTCCTTACAAATGGGTTGTCCTGTCGTCAGGCAGCCCTTCGGTCGGCCGGATTCCAAAGTCTGGGTCTGGCCTCGGCTAGGGTCGCACTTCACCCGACGTCACAGCTGCAGTTCTTCGGGTATAAAGGCATCAGCCGACGCCATTTTCCTCAGTGTTTCTTGCCCCAGATGCCAGGTGCCCTCTAGGAAGGCTAAATTTGGATAAATGCAAATGGTTCCAAATAGTAGAGAGCAAACAAAAAATAAGCAAGTATGTACATATATACAAACAAATACACCATAATAGATTCCCCCAGCCAGCTACAAGATGGGCAAATACCCTAGGAGTACCACAGAGGGGAAGGAGGGTGGGTAATCCTGACTGCAGATGCATGCCTATCGGACATCTACATTTATGGTAGGTACAAAACTGTACTATGTCCTTCAAGGATGCATCTGCAGTCCTTACAAATGGGTAGAATACCATAGCCAAACTGGGGGAGGAGGAGAAATAAGATTATGGTGTAGTTAAGATCCCTTGCAAAACAGCAGTGGCAAAACCTGCTCGGGATCTGGAGTATAAAGGTAAATTATAATGCTTGGCAAATGTATGCACGGAGGTCCAAGTAGCAGCCTCTAAAATGTCTTTGGTAGCCACTCCTCGTAGAAAAGCTGTGGTAGTGGCTGTAGCCCTTGTAGAGTGACGCCTGATGTTTTCTGGAGTTTTCTTCCCATGGTAGGAGTAACAAAATCTAATGCAATTTCCTATCCACTTAGAGATTGTCTGTTTTGAAATTGCTTTTCCTTCCATTCCTGTTGCATATGCTACCAGTAGCTGGTCAGTTTTTCTATTGCTCTTGGTCCTGTCCAGGTAGTAGCGTAATTGTCTATGTACATCCAAGGTATGCAAAAGTCTTTCTCCCCTGTTCTGTGGGTTGGGGAAGAATGTAGGTAGGTGGATAGCTTGATTTAAAGATACCCTGGAGACCACCTTTAGCATAAAAGTAGGATTTGTTCTCATGGACACTATCTTGATGGAAGATCAGGAAGGGCTGTACTGCCATTAATGCCTGTGGCTCAGATACCCTTCTTGCTGAAGTGATTGCAAGCAGGAAGTAAGTATTGTAATTCTGCTGTTGCTGCTGGTTCGAAAGGAGGGAGTGTCAACTTTTCTAGCACAAAGTTCAAGTCCCATGCTGGCAATGGTGGCTTCCTAGGTGGTTTTACATTTTTAATTCCTCTCAGAAACTGCCTGAGCAGAGGATGTGAGAAGACTGGAGGATCCAAGTTGTATTCTGCTGAAATAGCTGATGCATGAATCTTAATGGAAGAATAGGACAGGCCGTTGTGGAAGAGCTCTGCCAAGTATTCCAGGATGTTGGCTATGTTTACCAGTGACACATTTTCTCCTTTTGCAGTACTCCAAATGTGATATCTTTTCCATTTTGCTGAATAATTTTTTTCTTGTTGAGGGTCTGCGAGCCTCCAAGATAATGTCTTTAACCCTTTGGGATAAATTTGGGTTATTTGGTGTTATGCAATGTTCCAGGCAGTCAGCTGCAGTGTTTTCAGGTTTGGATGCAGGGTGTTGTAGTTGTTCTGTGTTAACAGTAAGGGAACTAGGGGTAGAGGCCATATTTGTTCCTGAGACATGCTCCTCAGTAATGGGTACCAATGTTGCCTTGGCCAGTCCGGAGCTATCAGGATGAATCCTTGGACGGTCCTCTTTGATCTTCAATAGCACCTTGTGCATCAAAGGAAGTGGTGGGAATGCATATGCTGTCAGGTTTTTCTAACTGAAAGATAGGGAGTCCACTTTCCAAGCAAGTGGGTGGTACGTCCTTGTGCAGAATTTCTTCAGTTGGTGATTGCGTGGGGATGCAAATAAGTCTATTTCTAGTAGTCCCCATTTTCTTGTAATGGTTTTGAAGATGTCCGGATGCAGCATCCATTCGTGGGCATCCATGGTAGTTCTGCTTAGTATGTCTGCCAGAATGTTTTCTTTTCCTGGCACAAAAATTGCTTGTAACTGAATGTTGAAGCTCAGGGCCACATTCCAGAGGTCCATTGCTATCCGGCATAGAGGGTACGAATGTGTGCCTCCCTGTTTGTTGATGTACCACATAACTGTGGTGTTGTCTGTCCTTATCAACAGTTGACCTTGTCGAAGAAGTGGTCTGAATGTCTGAATTGCCAGTTTTACTGCCAGCATTTCCTTTTGATTTATGTGTAGGTGCAGTTGGTCTTGAGTCCATAAGCCTTGTATGCACTTGTCCAGCATGTGCGCCCCAACCGAGGTCTGAGACGTCCGCTGTGATGGTCTGGCTTGGTTGAGTGCTGTGGAAGGGCAGTCCTTTGTTTGATTGACAGGCCTGAGCCCACCATTGGAATTCTTGCTTCAGGCATGGGATTATTGGAATTTGGGTTTCTAGGCTGTGCTTGTGCTGAGACCATAAATTCCTTAGGTACCACTGTAACTTTCTCATATGCAGTCTGGCATGTGGAACCAATATTATGCAGGATGCCATGAAACCCAAGGCTTGCAGGACTTTTCTTGCTGTTAGCTGGTTCTTCTTTGTTAATGCCAAGAAGTAGAGAGGTAGTTGCTCCTGTTTTTCTACTGTTAGGAATGCCATTTGTTTTGATGTGTCCAGTTCTGCACCCAAAAAGGTTATCCTTTGGGATGGTATCAGCCTTGACTTTTTTATATTGACTGTGTATCCCAGAGTTTGCAGTAGATAAATGACTCTATTCAAGTCTTCTGCTAGCTTGTTTTTGTTGTCCGCTTGCAACAGGCAGTCGTCCAGGTAAGGGTAGATTTGGATTCCCTGAAGCCTGCAATGAGCAATTACTGATGCCAGGCATTTCGTGAACACTCTGGGCACAGTAGATAAGCCAAAGGGCAATGCTGAGAATTGATAATGCCTCCTTGAGATCTAGAGTTACCAGCCAAGACTCCTTGCCCAACATGGGAAGAAGTTGCTGTAGGGTCAGCATTTTGAATTTTGGGACAATGAGGTATGTGTTTAAAGCGGACAGATGGAGAATAGGTCTCCATTGGTTTTCTTTTCTTGGTACCAGGAAGAGCCTGGAGTAAAATCCTTGTCCTTGCTCCATAGATGGTACCTTTTCTACAGCTCTCATCCTTAGTAAGTGAGTTATTTGTTTTAGAGCTTCTGCCTTTTGATTTGGAGGAAGGTTTGGCATTCCTCTCTTCTTTGGTAGAGTATGGAAGTGAAACCTGTAACCTTGGTCTATTGTCTGCAAAATCCACTTGTCTCCTGTGATGTAATGCCAGTTTACTGAAAATAAGGCTAGTTTCCACCTAAGGGTGCTTCTAGTTGTTCCCTGGTAGGCGGTGCCAGAGCCAAGTCACTGTGATTGTCCTGTAGTAGTGGTGGCGGCTGTATCTGTGGCTGTACCTCGCTGGTTGTTAGCCTGCCACTGACGCCCCTGTAGGCACCTCTGGATTGACCTCTGCCTCTTGAGCCTATTCCTGCCTCTCTGAGCTCTGGAGGTGTCTGGAAAGGACCAATTCTTGGAGGCCGAATTGCTGCTAAACCTTGGAGGTTGGACCTGTAAGAAATCTTTGACTGTCTGGACCGATTTTGCCTTCTCTTCCATCTTCTTCAGCACCTGTTGTGCAGGAGAGCCAAACAAATTGATCTTGTCCATGGGAGCATCTAGTAGCTTTGATTTGACATGGTCTGGTAAGGCCTGCTCTTTAACCATGCATGTCTTCTGATCACTGTGCCAGTCATGGCTGATCTAAAGGAAGCCTCCAGTGCATCATAGCCGCATTTTAAGGAATGATTACTGACCTGCTGAATGTTATGTACCATTTCCTGAACAGATTTTTTGTCTAATGGTTCATCTGAGGACAGCTGTTTAGTTAATTGGTCTAACATAAATTCTTGATACTGGATCATGTGGAATTGACAGTTCAAGGCCCTAGCTGAAAGAGTAGCAGAAGTGTAAACTTTTTTACCCCATCTCTAAGGCCCTGGATTCCCTTTCAGAGGGGAGGGGGTTTTTGGCAGAGGAAGCTGCTACCGCCTTAGGTCCCTGGGAGATAGTTTCGGGATCTGCAAAAGGAGCCTTATACAAATGATAATGTGTGTCCGGGACCCTGTAGTACCTATCGGGCTTAGCAGGGGCCGGAGGAAGTGAATCAGGAGCAGTACAAGCATCATTAAATGCATCATCCACAACAGTCAGAACTGGAGGGATGGCTAAAGGCCTATGCTGTGGTAAATGCAGAAAGGTTCTAAGCCTTTTTCTAGAGTCTGAAAAATCCTGGCCTTGCCACTGAAATTGTTCCCTCATAGCATGCAAGGTTTCCCCAAAGGAAAATTCCTCAGGCGGAGAGGCAGAAGGAATGGACTCTTCAGCATCAGAGTCTTCATAAGGGGAGAAAGGACCCTCTGGAGGGTTTGAATTATCTGAATCATCAGAGGAGTCATCTGTAGAAACTGGCTCAGAGGGCTCTTCTCTAGGCCTCTTCTCTGGAGGTGGGTGAGAAGCCCTGTCTGGGTGAGGTTGGGATCCCCGGATCAAAGAAATGAGATCCTCTGCTAGACTAAGCATTTGTGAACTAGAGCTAGGCCTGTGAGAGGGGATCTTAGCAGGGACAGATTTGGTAGATTTAGCTGCTTTAGCCCTGGCAAAGGCCTTAATCGACATGGTTGCAGGTGGCCTAGCAGCTCCACGCAGGGGTTGAAATATCCAAGGGATAGTATCAGTTAGATCCTGGGAACCTGCAAGAGCAGGTGGGATTTCAGTAGCCGATTCCACCAGGTTGGATGAGGCCTCAGTAGGAGGTAAGCTTTCGGCTGAAGGAAGAATCATGAGCTCGGTTTCAGCCGAAACCGAGACACTCGCAGTTGGCTTAACCGCTGTTTCGCCAAACCGCGGACCGCGAAGTGTCGGTCCTTTTCCTTGCGCCTTTTAGATATTTGCGTAGTCGGAGGATGAGACGGCATAATGTAAGCAAACGCGAGCCAAAAACTCCTCAGCAATTCACCGACGCCTAAGCGTCCGTCGGTTAAAAGAAGCACAGGCTAGACAAGCTGCTACGCCGTGGTCTGGGCCTAAACAAGGTAAGCAGTAAGAGTGGAAATCTTTATGAGGTATTTGTTTCCCACAAGTTAAACAGTTATTCACTTTTTCTGACATCGGCTGAGGCAAGAAAGAGTCCCCAACGGGTACTTAGCTTTAGAAGTCTTCAGTAGTAGAAGTATTCGGTAGTAGTAATCTCTGGTTCTGACCGACCGGCACTTGCGAACAGCTTCTGCTTCGGGCGCCACGCGGCAAGAAAGACTGAGGAAAATGGCGTCGGCTGATGCCTTTATACCCGAAGAACTGCAGCTGTGACGTCGGGTGAAGTGCGACCCCAGCCAAGGCCAGACCCAGACTTTGGAATCCGGCCGACCGAAGGGCTGCCTGACGACAGGACAACCCATTTGTAAGGACTGCAGATGCACCCTTGAAGGACATCGTGGCTGGGCTAATATATGCCTTCGGGCAGATAGCCCAGTACCAACCTATGAATCTATGTTGTTTAAACTCTGTATATGTACGATATGTGTTTTGAAGTTTGTGTTTTGGTCTTCTATACTATGAAGTTTTCTCATTTTCAGTGTTATGAAGTGAATCTATATTTTACATATATATATATATATATATATATATATATATATATATATATCCACCCCCTCAGAGCCTTTTTTAGGCAATGCCAAACTGACAAACCTACTGACAAATACCTGCTCAATGCTAGGGAGCCTAAACTCCACACCCTACAAAGGTCTCCTTACTTTGAAGAATATAGGCATCTGTGCAGCTACCAAAACATGGTTTAAATTCACAGAAAGTACTCCAGCAGTGCAAGGCTTCATTGCCTTCCAAACACCTAGACCATCAGCTGCAGAGACAGGGACAAAAGGTGAAAGAGTCTAAATCAAACTCTAAAAAAACACACTGGTGGAATCCTAACCTGAATACAGAGTATATAACAAAAGGTAAAAATTACAGTTAAAATCTGTAGCAGCAACTCCCATAATGCCAGACGCTCTCTAATTAAACCACACTGGAAACTAAAAGGACTACATAAATCCAAGAAGGCCAGTTATAACCTCAAGATAGCCTCACAGACTAAAGACAACCACAAAACCTTCAGCTATGTCCAAAACCTCAAAGGCAATACATACTGGTGTGACAAACTGGTGGTCAATGGTGCCAATTTCCTCAACAGAGTGACACAGCGAAGTTGTTGGGAGGACAAATTCAGCTCAAATTTCATCCCCCATTCTTCTGCCTCCCCTCATGAAATACCCAATAGCATAACCCTCCAACTATTAAGACAGAGAAGATCCTGGTGGCGCTCATAAAGGCCAAAAACACAGCCTCAAAGGGCCCAGACAATATCCAGGATGCCTCCTAAATAGCCTGAAACAGGACCTATCAGGACCACTTGAGTCACTTTTCAACTACAGCCTCATAACAGGCTTTGTACCATAAGAATGGAGGAATGAAACAGTTATCCCACTTCACAAGAGTGGACCATCAACCTACCCCAGAAACTACAGATCTACTAGTCTAACTAGTCTAATATGCAAAGCCATGGAACAAGTTATCATGGAAATGAACAAAGACATGGGCAACCTTCAAACACAGGACCCAACCTAGTTTGGTTTTATCCAGGGAAAGTCATGCCTACTAAATCTGGTGGATGTCTTTGAGGAGGTCACCAAGGGAATGGATGAAAGGAAAACTGCATTCTACCTATGTGGATGTGGCTACGGGATTTGATACTATACCACTCTGTTACAGTTGATAAACTACCAAACCGGGTATAAACCCTACATAACTCACTGGATTGCCAGCTGGGTCACACACAGGACTCAGGACTGATTACACCTCCGCCATTAAGATACCAGTCACCAGCGGTATACCTCAGGACTTCATGCTGGGACCACTCCTACTTGGCATACACTTCTTGGAGGTAAGGGCTAACGTCAAGGGTGTTTGGCTGACCAAGCTTTGCAGATGACTGCAAACTGGGAGCTACTGCAGATTATCCCCCCTTGACACAAGCATCTTACAAGGTGGGTCTAACACAGACAAGTGACTGGTGCCTAAGTCAGACAAAAACTCAATGCAAAGAAGTGCATTATAGTGCCTTTGGGAAAACTGCCACTCAGGCAAACTACATTATCAATAAGACAGCCCTAAGAGTTGACCCAGTAGTCAGGGATCTAGAAACATATGTAGACAGTAATCTGGCCTCTGGCCAATATGAAGCCAATGTAAAAAGAAAATGGTTCTAGGTCAGCCATATTATAAGTAAAGGGGTGGCATTAAGGTCCAAGGAAGTCCATACTGCCACTTTATTCGGTCTTTATCAGACCTAGCATTCAGGATAATTCCTCATTCAGATAACACCTGATCAGACATGCACAACAGTTGGAATGCCCACAAAAGTTCCTTACAAGGAGAGTCCAAGGCATTACCCTATACAGATCACCTTAAAACCCTACCGCTATGCTGCCTCCCACAGGTTACTGACAGGCAGTCTATGGCTGACATACAAGGCACCTTTGGATCCAGCTCTGATGGACCTTTAGCACATAAACAAAATGAACAGCATCAGAAATTACAGTTGTGTACACTTACCATAAATGTAGATGTTGGAGTGTACTCACTGTTGCAGTCATCACATTTGGGTTATCTGCTTGCAGTAGCCCTTAGTCAGCCTGATTATCAAAGTCTTGAGTCCTGCATCGGTTGCTGTCTCATCTTTCATAACATCAGGTATTCAGGGGTATAAAGCATGCAGCCGACGCTATTACATTAGTTTTTCTTGCCCCAGATGTCATGTGCTCCCATAATGGGAAGCAATTATATATACAAGGTTACACTTCCAACAAAAAAGCAAATACACCAAAAAGCTTTAAACATAGTAAGCAAGAATAGAGGTATAGCCAATAGAAGTCAGGAGGCTGGAGGGAGGGTAACTAGGACTGCAACATCAAACATCTACATCTATGGTAATTGTACACAACTGTACTATGTTCTTCGTGTTTCACTGTTGCAGTCATCACATTCGGATAGATTCCCAAAGCTAAGGATGGGAGGAGGAAATTAGATAGCATTAGGACCAGCTATAAGGCCCTGCAAGACTGCAGTGGCAAAGCCAGCTCTGGACTTAGAGAAAATTGGCAAATGGTAATGCTTGGTGAAAGTATGTACAGAATTCCAGGTAGCAGCTTCTAGGATGTCCCTGGTAGGGACACCTCTGAGAAAGGTTGCAGAGGTAGATGCAGCCCTGGCTGAATGTGGTCTTATCCCCTGTGAGATAGGTTTTCCATGGTGTTTACAGCAGAAATGAATGCAATGGCCTATCCATTTAGAAATGGTTTGCTTTGAAATGGCCTTCCCCTCTGCCCCTGCAGCAAATGCCACCAGCAGCTGTTCAGATTTCCTGAGAGGTTTAGTCCTGTCCAAGTAAAATCTAAGTTGTCTGTGCACATCTAAGGAGTGCAGTATACGCTCCCCTTTGTTCTGTGGGTTAGAAAAGAAGGTTGGCAAATGAATGGACTGATTAAGAGCCACACTGGATATTTACCTTGGCCATGAAAGAGGGATTGGTCCTGAGGGACACCCTTTCTGCATGAATGATGAAAGGTTCCACTGCCACGAGGGACTGTAATTCAGATACCCTTCTTGCTGAAGTGATGGCTAATAGGAAGGCTGTTTTCCAAGAAAATAATTTTAACTCTGCACTTGCAGCTGGCTCAAAAGGAGGTAGAGTGAGTTTTTCCAATACAAAGTTAAGGTCCCAGGCTGGAGTTAGGGCTCTCCTGGGTGTTCTTAAGTTTTTGGCCCCTCTGATGAACTGCTTGAGCAGTGGATGAGAGAAGAGGGGCAATTCTGTGTTGTAATGAGCTGAAATGGCTGAGGCATGAATTTTGATGGAGGAAAAGGAAAGGCCTTTGTGAAGCATTTCAGTTAAGTACGGAAGAATCTGAGGTAAATTGGGCGCTGCTGTGCCCATCCCGAGTTTGGTTCCAGGAACAGTATATTTTCCATTTTTCAGCATAAGATTTTCTAGTACTAGGCCTCCTTGCCTCATGAATGACATCAAACACTTGTTTACTGAGGGATGGTAACGGAGAGGTCAGGTAATTAGCCAGGCTGCCAGGTTCAGGGTTTGAAGCTGAGGGTGCAGAATCTGGCTCTCCTGCTGGGATAGCAGGGTAGGGGTCTGAGGCAGATGCCATGGTGCCAGCAGTGACACACTGCGCAGGAGGAGGTACCAATGTTGGCGTGGCCAGTCCGGTGCAATCAGTATCGTCCTTGGTTTGTCCTGTTTGATCTTTAGTAGTACCTTGGAGAGGAGAGGCAGAGGAGGAACGGCATAAACTGATAGATTTTTCCAGGTGAAGGACAGGGCATCCACTTTCCAAGCTCGTTTGTGGGGAGTCCTTGTGCAGAATTTGTCCAATTGGTAGTTCTGGGGTAGAGGCAAACAGGTCTATATCTGGGCTCCCCCATTTGTTTATCAACATGTATATCTTTGGTTCCAGTTTCCACTTGTGTGGATCCATGAGATTTTTGCTTAGTTCGTCTGCCAGTGTATTTAGCTTTCCTGGCAGGAACTGAGCCAGTAGGTGCACTTGGTAGCTCAAGTCTGTGTTCCACACAGCCATGGCTAGTATGCAGAGAGGGTATGAGTGGGTTCCACCCTGCTTTTTTATGTACCACATAAAAGTGATGTTGTCTGTCTTTACCATTAACTGTCCTGGAAGAATGTGGTCCTTGAAGGCTATCAGAGCATTCTGTACAGCTTAACATTTCTTTTTGACTGATATGCAGGTGCATTTGACCTGGGTTCCATTTGCCCTGAATGCACTTCCCTGCCAAGTGAGCCCACCAAACATAGGTCTGATGCATCTGTTGTTAGGGTTTGGGTGGTAGGGGGTAGAGTGAGTGGCAGTCCCTTGTTTTGATGGCAGGCCTCTGCCCACCAAAGGAACTATAATTGTAGGCAAGGTATGATAGGAATCATTGCTTCTAGATCCTGAGAATGTTGACACCATAGGCTTTTTAGATACCACTGTAGTTTCCTCATATGCAGTCTTGCACATGAAATTAACAGAATGCAGGAGGCCATGAACCCAAAGGCTTGCAGAATATGGCTTGCAGATAGCAGGATTTTGTGGCCATTAGTTTGAAGTAAGCTGTCAAATGAACTTGTTTCTCTGGCATGAGGAAAGCCATCTGGGAAGTTGTGTTCAATGTTGCTCCCAGGAATACAATTTGTTGACACGATACAAGATGTGATTTCTTTTTGTTTATGGTGTACCCCAGACAAGTTAGCACCTTTTGTACAAACGCCAGATGATTCAAAAGTATGTCCTGGCTTTCTGCCTGAATTAGACAATCGTCCAGGTATGGGTATATTTGAATATTTCTTTGCCTGCAAAATGCAATGACTGGAGCTAGGCACATTGTGAATACCCTGAGCACAGTAGATAAATCAAAGGGCAGTGCAGAGAACTGATAGTGCATGTAGCCTGCTTTGAAGCGTAGGTATCTTCTGCAAGATTCCCTGATTGGGATTCTTTTAAATCCAGTGTTGCCAACCAGGCATCCTTGCCTAGCATAGAAAGCAACTGGTAAAGAGTTAGCATCTTGAATTTTGTTTAGGATAGAGAGATCCAGGATAGGATGCCATGTGTTGTCTTTTCTGGGCACCAGGAAAAGTCTTAAGTAGAAACCTTGTCCCCTTTCCTCTTCTGGGATGGTTTGAATAGCCCTTATACTTAAGAGACAGAACTTGCTTTTGAGCCTCTGGCCAACCGTTTGGGGTTGGTAAAGTGTGGAAGTGGAATCTGTATCCTTGGGAAACTATATTTAAAACTGATTTGTCCTGGGTAATGAGTTCCAATTTTTTTGCCTGCAGAGCAATCTTTCCCCCTAAAGGAGCAGTCAGCTTAACAGGGCTTGGAAGTTTTTAAAGTTAAGTCACTGAGACAGTTTACCATAGGGGCGGGTCTTACTACTCCCTGCTTTGGAAGTGGGAGCCCCCCACTGCTTAGTCTTGTGCGTACCTTGGGACTGAAGCCTGGGTGTTCTGCTGGTTCTGGGTTTGGACTGAGAAGGCCTGGAAGAGGCAGGAAAGGACCAATCTTAGAGGGCCAATGCTTACTAAATCTTGGAGGCTGTACTTGCAGGAAATCTTTAACAGTTTGCATAGATTTAGCATTTTCCTCCATCTTTTTAAGTACTACTTCTGCTTTGTTGCCAAACAGGCAGTCCTGGTTTAAAAGAGCATCCAGCAATTTAGCATTAACATGATCTGGCAAAGATTGCTACTTAAGCCAAGCATGCCTTCTAAGTACAGACCCAGTGACAGCAGCCCTGCAAGATGCCTCTAGTGAATCAAAACCACATTGCAAAGTATGTTTTCCAACTTGTTCAGCAGAATACATTAAATCCTGTAAACCTTATTTTCAGTACAGTCAGGAATCAACATCAGTTTTTGTTTAAGCAATCCAATAATATGCTGCTGATACTTTAACATATGAAACTGGCAGTTTAAGGCCCTAATGGCCAAGGCTGCAGAAGTATATATCTTCTTACCCCATCTGTACAGTGCCCTGGAATCTCTACCAGAGGGGGTAGGATTTTTGGCAGCAGTAGTCTTAATGCCCTTGGGTCCCTGTGAAATGGTCTCAGGATCCGCAGTAGGATTTTTAAAGAGGGACTTGTGAGAGTCAGGAACCCTGTAATATCTATCTGGTTTTCTGGGAGCAGGAGGTAATGAGCCAGGGGCCAAGCTAGATTCCGAAAAGGCATCAACAACAATGTCCAGTACAGGGGGGATAGCTAAAGACCTGTGTTAGGGTAGGAGTAAGAAATCCCTAAGCATCTTTTTAGAATCAGAGTAATCCTGGCTTTCCCAGCGAAAATGCTCCCTAAGAGTATATGCATGGTTTTACCAAAAGTGAAACCCTCTAGAGGGGAAGTAGAGGGAATAGAGACCTCTGCATCAGAATACTCGTAGGTAGATAAGGGTAAATCCTGGACATCAGAGGAAACAGAAATTTCATAAGCAAATTCAGTCCTAGGTCTCTTCGAGGGGGAAGGTTGGCTTCCCCTTAAAGTAATAAGGTCTTCAGCCATTCTTATGATTTGTTTTTTAGGCATAGAGGCCTGACCATGCGGTCTGGGCGTCGGTTTTCTAGGCATGGATAGAGGTTTAGGCCTTGAAAAAGATGGCGTTGGTTTAATATGCAAGTCAGTAGGCCTGAATACACCCTCAGAAGCTGGTGCCTGCACAGCAGCTCCAGACCCATCCAAAGTAGAGACATCCCGCAGGTTCCATAGTTGAAGCATCTCGCAGCATACCGGACTCCGAATGGGTCTTAGTAGAGGCCTGCGAATCTGAAGTAGCGGGTATCAGTGGCTGCAAAAGCACCTCACTGACTACCGGCAAACTGGCGACTAGCTTAGGAGAAGTGTTATTGGCATCTTTGGACCTAGGCAGCCTGTCTCTTTCTTTATCTTTGCGTTTTTTCGGAATGTTGGCAGTTGGGTGGCTTACCGAAGCCATACCTGGGTAACTGAACAGAGTACCAAAATATTTAGAAGCATAAATATACCGACGACGAATAGTTCGTTGTTTAAATAAGGCACATATCCAACAGTGAGGTACGTCGTGGTCAGGGCCTAGGCAACCAAAACAGTACAAATGAAAATCTTTATGCGGTATTTGCTTTCCACAAGAGATACAATTATTGACTTTTACTGACATCGGTTTAGAGCAAGAAAAAGTTTCCTCAACGGGGTACTTAGCTTTAGTTGAAGACTTCGGTTCTGAAACTCGAAAACGAAAATTTCAGGAGTCGGCCGACCAGCACTTGCTAACTGCTTCTGCTTTGGGCACCGCACAGCAAGAAAGACTGATGTAATGGCGTCGGCTGCATGCTTTATACCACTGACTACCTGACATCATGGAAGATGAGACAGCAACCGACGCAGGACCCAAGACTTTGATAATCAGGCCAACTGAGGGCTAATGCAAGCAGACAACCCAAATGTGATGACTGCAACAGTGAAACACAAAGAACATCCACCCGATTCAAGGATTTAAGTTCAGACTGTGACATAAGTAAGACATGCTGGTGAGACAAATATGTCTCTCAGAGGTCCTCCACATTGAGGAACAGCCTCCCCACCTACGCGGAGCAGAGTCCATCCCTAACCCTATTTAAGCGCAACCTTGACCAATGAATGACAAATCAAAAATTCACCCTGGGTCTTGTCCCCATGTCTCTGACACAGGCAGGCAGTAATGCCCACATTAAAATACTCCCCCACATAATCTTCAGAAACTTCCTAACATACCCCTCTCCTAATAAATGCCCATGATAGATGGGGACACACATGAGTTGGATTGCATGGTTAGGCCTATAAAGTGGATGGTGGTTATTACACTAGTATACATCTACGAACCTATTTAACCACTGATCCAGTAGCTTTAGCTATATGGGTAGATTACCATGGCATATACTGACTGTTAGGATAAAGGATGAGGGTCCAGGATCCCCTGGAAAACGGTCCTAGGAAATATGGCAAAAGAAAACTAGTTTGTAGTGCTTTGCAAAACTATTTACAGAGGACCAAGTTGCGACTTCTTAATTCTAAAATCTATCACTTTCCAAAAAGCCAGTGATGAAGTCAAGGCTCTGGTAGTATGCTCCTTGACCCTGCATGGATCTGCTTTATTGTGGTGGAAATGTGACGACCATCCTGATACAGTCGGCTCTGACACAAGATTTCCTTTTTCTTACCTTCACAAGAAATGAGTAACTGCTCAGAGGTTTTACTCCTGTCAAGATACCCAGTCTGTGGAGATCCTGTGTATGAAGCATCATTTATGGGCTCTGGAAAGAATTAGCTACATTGCTGGATTGGCTGAAAGTAAACTCAGATACCACTTTAGGCATAAAAAAGGATTAGTTCTCAAGGAAACCCTAGCCTTTTAAAAAAATGAGATAATGCTGATATCACAAGAACTCAAGACACTCCTCCTAGAGATGTCAGAGCTATCAGTAAAGCTGTTTTCCATGTTATGAACATAATCTGCTAGGCTGGTTCAAAATGAAGTAAGAGTTAATTTTTCCAAAACAAAGATGAGATCAAGGAGGAGCCACCTGTTCTGCAGGTGGCTTGGTATGCAACACCCCCTCCTTCAGAAACATTACAAGGAAAGACATTGAAAATGGACGATCCATGGGCAAACCATCCTTAAATGCCTAACAAAAGAACCTTAACAAAGGACTCAGAAAGGCCATTGGGTTATTCTCGAGGATACTGCAGAAAGTACAGTTGTATACACTTACCATAAATGTAGATGTTAAGAGTGTACTCACTGTTGTAGTCATTAGATCTGGGTAATCCTGCTGGCAGGTTGCCCTCAGTCGACCTGAATTCCAAAGTCCTGGGCCCTGCGTCGGCTGCTGTCACCCCTTCCCTGATGTCAGGTCGTCAGGGGTATAAAATATGCAGCTGATGCCATTTTCTTTAGTTTTTCTTGCACCAGATGTCACATGCAGCAAATTAAACTTTACCTTCATCTTCAAGCAAATACACCACGTAGGTTGTATAAAACAGAGAGGGAAAAATAGGTTCGATCAGAAGAAAGGGGGGATGACGGGTGGGTAACCTGGACTGCAACAGTGAATACACTCGAACATCAACATTTATGGTAAGTGTACACAACTGTACTATGTTCTTCATGTTTCACTGTTGCAGACATTACATTTGGGTAGAGTCCCAAATCTATGGATGGGAGGCTGGAGCTAAACAGCATTAGGAGCGGCTATAAGGCCCTGCAGAACTGCAGTGGCAAAGCCTGCCCTGGATTTAGAGTAGAGTGGCAGATGATAGTGCTTTGCAAAGTTGTGCACTGAACTCCAAGTAGCAGCCTCTAAAATGTCCTTGGTTGGTACTCCCCTGAGAAAGGCTGATGTGGCTGCAGCTCTGGTTGAATGTGGTCTAATGCCCTTAGGCACTGACTTGCCGTGGTGCAAGTAGCAGAAACGGATGCAGTGGCCTATCCACTTTGAAATAGTCTGCTTTAAGATAGCCTTTCCTTGTGATCCTTCAGCATAAGCCACTAGTAATTGCTCTGTCTTTCTGAAAACTTTGGTTCTGTCCAGGAAGAATATAAGCTGTCTGTATACGTCCAAAGAATGCAGAATTCTCTCCCCTTTGTTCTGTGGATTTGGATAAAATGTTGGCAGATGAATAGTTTGATTTATGAGCCACACTGGACACCACACCTTAGGCATAAATGTTGGGTATGTCCTCAGAGAGACCTTGTCTGGATAAAAAATTACAAAAGGTTCCACAGCCATGAGCGCCTGTAGCTCTGAAACTCGTCTTGCAGAAGTTACTGCTAGGAGCACAGCTGCTTTCCACGATAAAAACTTTATATCAGCAGTAGCAGCTGGCTCAAAAGGAGGCAGGGTGAATTTTCCCAAGGCATAGTTGAGTTCCCATGCAGGCATTGGTGATGATCTTGGAGGCCTTAAATTTGTGGCTCCTCTGAGGTACTGTTTTAATAAGGGATGAGAAAAGATAGGTGTCTCTGTATTGGAATGAGCCAAAATGGCAGAGGAATGAATTTTAATAGATGAAAATGAGAGGCCTTTGTCCAGCATCTCAGTTAAGTATTGCAAAATCTGAGGAATATTTTGCACAGCTGTATCACAGTTCCTTGTGCCTGGTTCCAAGCACAGAATCTCTTCCATTTTCCAGCATAAGATTTTCTAGTACTAGGCCTTCTGGCCTCCAAAATGACATCCATCCATCACAGCTTTACTGAGAGGTGTGTTTTGTATGACTACATTATCCGCCATGCTGCCAGGTTTAAAGTCCTGAGTTGGCTGTGCAGGATCTGATTCTTTTGCTGGGAAAATAGATGAGGTATCTGAGGTAAGGTCCAAGCTGGGAATTGAGACAAGTTCTTTAGGATTGGAAACCAGTACTGGCGGGGCCAGTCTGGGGCAATCAGTATCATTTTTGGCTTCTCCTGTCTGACCTTTAGGAGTACCTTGTGGAGGGGAGGAAGTGGGGGAAAGGCATATACTGATAGGTTTTTCCAGCTGAAAGATAGAACGTCCAATTTCCATGCTTGTCTGTGATAAGTCCTTGTGCAGAATCTTTTTAGTTGGTAGCTGTGAGGGGAGGCAAATAGATCTATGTCTGGGCATCCCCATTTCCTTGTTGTCATGCTGAAGACTTGTGGATCCAGCTGCCACTCGTGGGGATCCATGAGGTTTCTGCTTAGTTTGTCTGCCAGAGTATTTTTCCTTCCTGGCAGGAATTGTGCCTGCAGATGTACTTGATAAGTTAATGCTGTGTCCCACAAAGTCATGGCTAGTCTGCAAAGGGGGTAAGAATGTGTGCTCCCCTGCTTGTTTATATACCACATGACCATGGTGTTGTCTGTCTTTATCAGTATTTGTCCCAGATGAAGTAGGTCCCTGAAGGCTGTCAGGGAATTCTGAACAGCTAGCATCTCTTTTTGACTGATATGTAGATGCATTTGGGTTGAGGACCATGTGCCCTGAATGCATCTTCCTGCCATGTGAGCCCCCCAGGCATAATCTGATGCATCCGTTGTTAGTGTCTGCCTGGCTGGGGGTAATGTGAATGGCTGTCCCTTGTTTTGGTGACAAGCATTTGACCACCATCAAAACTCCTGTTTTAGGCAGGGAATGAGAGTAATCATTGTTTCCAGGCTTTGGCAATGTTGAGACAAAACACTTTTTAGGTACCATTGAAGTTTCCTCATATGCAGTCTTGCATATGGAATTAGTAGGATGCAGGATGCCATGAAGCCTAAAGCCTGCAGAATTTTTCTTGCAGATAACTGGGCCTTTGTTGCCAACATTTTGAAATAAGTAGTCAGTTGCCTTTGTTTGTCTGGCGTGAGATAAGCCATCTGGGCAGTTGTATTTAAGCTTGCACCCAGGAATATTAGCTCTTGCAAGGGTACTAGTTTTGATTTCTTTTCGTTGACTGTGTACCCTAGGCATGTTAGAAGTCTTTTCACAAATGCCAGATGCTGTGGAAGAATGTCCTTGTTCTCTGCTTGAATTAGACAGTCGTCCAAGTAAGGATATATTTGTATTCTTCTGTCTGCAGAATGCAATTACTGGTAACAGGCACTTTGTAAAGACCCTGGGCGCAGTAGATAAGCCAAAGGGCAGTGCAGAGAATTGGTAATGCAATGAGCCAGCCTTGAATCTGAGGTATCTTCTGCATAACTGTCTGATTGGGACATGCAGGTATGCCTCTTTTAGGTCTAGTGTCACTAGCCAAGCATCCTTGCCCAGCATGGCCAGAAGCTGCTGCAAAGTCATCATCTTGAATTTTGGTATATCCAGGAATGTGTTCAGAATAGATAGGTCCAGTATTGGTCTCCAGGCCTTGTCCTTTCTGGGAACCAAGAACAGTTTTGAGTAAAATCCTTGTCCCTGCTCCTGCTCTGGTACTTGCTGAATGGCCCCCATGTCCATGAGGGATGAGACTTGTTTTTGTGCCTCAGCCCATTAATTTTTTGGCAGATCTGGCCAGCCGTTTGCCTTTGGCAGGATATGGAAATGGAACTTGTACCCTTGTGTCACGATATTTAGAACCCACTTGTCCTGGGTTATAATGTGCCAATTTTGAGAAAAAAGTGCTAACTTTCCCCCTAAGGGTGCTGCCAGGAGGCAAGTCCTTGGTGCAGGCAGGGGGAAGTCATTGGGACTGTTTCCTGTATGGTTGTGATGTCTTCTCCAATTTTGGAGGTAGAAGCACCCCATTGCTTTGACCTGTAGGAACCTTGCGGCTGGGATCTGCCTCTAGGGCGTCAGGATTTGCCCCTTTGAGGTCTGTCTGACAAAGGAAAGGACCAATTCTTTGTAGGCCAGTGTCTACTAAACCTAGGTGGCTGTACTTGTAAAAAATCTTTGACAGTTTGCATAGATTTAGCTTTGACCTCCATTTTCTTTAACACCTCCTCTGCCTTAATACCAAACAAAGTATCATGCTGTAAAGGTGCATCTAATAATTTAACTTTGACATGATCAGGCAGATTTTGTTAATTTAACCAAGCATGCCTCCTAATTACAGAACCCGTAACTGCGGACCTGCTGGAGGCCTCCAAAGAATCAAAACCACATTGCAAAGTATGCTTTCCAACTTGTTCAGCTGCATGCAATAAATCCTGCATTTCCTTGTTTTCTGCACATTCAGAGTTTAATAACATTTTCTGTTTAAGCAATGCCATGACATGTTGCTGATATTTGAGCATATGAAACTGACAGTTTAAGGCTCTTATAGCCAAGGTAGCAGATGTGTAAACCTTTTTTCCCCATCTATCCAGTGCCCTAAAATCTCTGTCAGAGGGGATAAGGTTTTTTGCAGCGGAAGCCTTAACACCTTTGGGACCCTGTGAAATAGTTTCTGGGTCTGCAGCAGGGTTTTTAAAAAGGAATTTATGAGAGTCGGGAACCCTGTAATATCGGTTAGGCTTATCAGAAGCTGGAGGTAAGGAGTCAGGGGTAAGACTAGACTCTGAAAACACATTATCTACAATATCTAACACTGGTGGAATGGCTAATGGCCTGTGTTGAGGTAGTAAAAGGAAATCTCTGAGCCTCTTTTTAGATTCTGAAAAATCTTGGCTCTCCCAGTGGAAATGCTCCCTCATGGTATGCATGGTTTCCCCAAAAGAATAGTCCTCTGGAGGAGAAGCTGAAGGTATAGATTCTTCAGCATCAGAATCCTCATGGGGGGAGAGAATATTCCTGATCAGAAGAAATAGAAACCTCATCTGAAAATTCATAGTCAGTCTCTTGCCTAGGCCTCTTAAGAGGGGGATGGGAACCCTTGATGAAGGTAATTAAGTCTTCGGCCATTTTGAGCATCTGTTTTTTGGGCATAGAGGCCTGTCCACGTGGCTCGTGAGTTTGTTTCTTTGCTATAGAAGGTGTTTTAGACTTTGCCTTTGAAGCTGAGGTTGGTTTAATGTAAAGATGTTTAGGTCTTAATACACCCTCAGAAGCCGGTGCCAGCTCAGCGCTCCGGACTCATCTGAAGGAATAGTATCCGAGGCTCCAATACCTTGAGTTTCCAGCGGCATGGCAGACTCCACGTGGGAGTCGGTAGCAGCCTGCGACTCTAAAGTAGTGGGTGTCAGGGGACGCGAAAGTGCCTCACTGAGAACCGACGACTGTCTTAGGAGAAGCTTCGTCGTTGGTTTTGGGCCTTGGTTGTCTATCTTTCTCCTTTTATTTGCGTTTTTTGTGAACTCTGGTAGTTGGATGGCTATCCGACAACATTTCTAGATAATTAAACCGCCGTCCAAATAGTTTAACGCAAAATCATACAGACGCTTAATAGTGCGTTGGTTAAATCTAGCACAAAACCGACAACCAGAAACATTGTGATCAGGGCCTAGCCAAGGAATAGAGTAAGAATTAAAGTCCTTTGAGGTATTTGCTTTCCACAAGAAATGCAATTACTTACTTTTTCTGACATCGGTCTGCAGCAAGAAAAAAGTTTCCCCAACGGGGTACTTAGCTTTACTGAAGACTTCGGATCTGAAACTCAAACACGAAAATTTCAGGAGGCGGCCGAGCGGCACTTGCGAACTGCTTCTGCTTCGGGCACCTCGCGGCAAGAAAGACTAAAGAAAATGGCATCGGCCACATCTTTTATACCCCTGACGTCAGGGAAGGGGTGACGGCAGCCGACGCAGGACCCAGGACTTTGGAATTCAGGCCGACTTGAGGGCAACCTGCCAGCAGGATTACCCAAATGTTATGACTGCAACAGTGAAACACGAAGAACATCAGAGAAATACTAGCCTTAAAAAGATACTTGTTTTTGTCTTGGAACCCACTAGAAAATTTTTCCATTTAGTAATATATGACATCCTAGTAGCAGGTTTCTTTGCCTCTATTAACACAAGCTGCATATCCTCAAAAAAACACTAATTCCTTTTAGGCACCTATTATCCAGGCAGTTATCTGAAGCTGTTTCAGGAGGGGGTGTTATCAAACCTCCATTATCTTCTGTGTAAGTAATTGCTTTGTGTTGATCACTTTCAAAAGGGGGGGGGGCACCGTCACCAGTATCAGAAGGGAATCACCAAAATAATCTTTGGAGAGTCCTTCTGACTCTTCAGAATGATCATAGACATCAGTAGACAGGGTAGAAAACGTGCACAGGAACATACCTGTCCAGGAAAATGAAAATGCACCCTTTTCCAGGTCTGCCTGCAAGAAGCCCTGGAGAAGAATTTTGCCAGTTGGTTGTGAATGAAAGCAAACAGATCTATCTGAGGTGTTCCCCACAGAAGGATCAATCCTTGGAACACACCCTGACAATTTCCATTTGGGAAAGTCTGTCTTGGTCATGCCTAGTTTGTCGCCACAAAATTTTGCTTGGATAGGATGTAAAAATGCCTATACAGTGAGACTATGCTGAAAAGCTATATCCAAAGCTATCATGGTTAATCTGCACAGACTGTAAAATCCGGCTGCCATTGTCTTTTTATGTACCACATCACTCTGTTGTTGTTTTTAATCACTTGTAATAATTATAGGAAAGTACAGTTGTGTACACTTACCATAAATGTAGATGTTCAAGTGTATTCACTGTTGCAGTCATCACATTTGGGTTATCTGCCTGCAGGTAGCCCTCAGCCGGCCTGAATATACCAGAGTCTTGGATTCCTGCGTCAGATGCAGTCTCTTCTTCCATGACGTCAGGGGTATAAAACATGCAGCCGACGCCATTACATCAGTTTTTCTTCCCCCAGATGTCAGGTGCCCCCACAATGGGAAACAATTATATGTTATGGTACACCTCCATCAAAAAGCAAATACACCATAAAAACTTAGATACACCAAACAAGAAGGAAAGGTAGAGCCAAGAGAAGTCAGGGGGCTGGAGTAAGGGTAACCAGAACTGCAACAGTGAATCCACTCAAACATCTACATTTATGGTAAGTGTACACAACTGTACTATGTTCTTCGTGTTTCACTGTTGCAGTCATCACATTTGGGTCGATTCCCAAAGCTAAGGGAGGGAGGAGGAAGTTAGAGAGCATTAAGGCCAGCTACTAAGCCCTGCAAAAAAACTACAAACTCCTTCACACAACCTCCAAATACGATACAACTCTGACCACAAAAACAAAAGAAAATCTTTTCACCAACTGTGAAAGAAAACCAAGGAAATGAAAATCTTTCTTTTATTCTCCAGCGCCTCGGTGTTACCACTAGTTGTATCGTACTAAGCCCTGCAAGACTGCAGTGGCAAAACCAGCTTTGGATTTAAAAAAAATAGCCATGTGGTAATGCTTGGTGAAGGTATGTTATAGAGCTCCAGGTACCAGCTTCTAGGATGTCCCTGGTAGGGACTCCTCTGAGAAAGGCTGTAGAGGTAGATGCAGCCCTGGTGGAATGAGAACTTATCCCCTGTGGGGTAGATTTTCCATGGTGCTTATGGCAGAAATGAATGCAATGGGCTATCGATTTAGAAATGGTTTGCTTTGAAATGGCCTTCCCCTCTCTGCCCCTGCAGCAAAGCAAACTAGCAGCTGTTCAGATTTTCTGAGAGGCTTAGTCCTGTCCAAATAAAATTTAAGTTGTCTGTGCAGGTCCAGAGAGTGCAGTATTCGTTCTCCTTTGTTTTGTGGATTAGGAAAAAAAGGCGGTAAATGAATGGACTGATTTTGGGCCACACTAGACACCACCTTGGGCATAAAAGAAGGATTAATCCTGAGGGAAACCCCGTCTGCATGTAAGATAATGAAGGGTTCCACTGCCATAAGGGCCTATAATTCAGACACTCTTCTTGCTGAAGTGATGGTTAGAAGGAAGGATGTTTTTCCAAGAAAGGAATTTCAACTCTGCAGTTGCAGCTGGCTCAAAGGGAGGGAGAGTGAGCTTTTCCAATACTGCTGGAGTAGGGGCTCTCCTGGGGGGGGGGTCTTAAATATTTGGCCCCTCTAAGGAAATGCTTTAGCAGAGGGTGAGAAAAGAGGGGTGGCTCAGTATTATAATGTGCTGAAATGGCAGAGGCATGAATTTTAATTGACGAGAAGGATAGGCCCTTGTGGAGCATATCTGTTAAGTACTGCAGAATATGAGGTAAACTGGGCACCATTGTGCCCATCCCCCAAGTCTGGCTCCAGGAACAGTATCTTTTCCACTTTTCAGCATAGGATTTTCTAGTACTAGACCTCCTTGCCTCCAGAATGACATCTAGAACCTGCTTACTGAGGGATGCTATTGGAGAGCTCAAGGATGCTATTGGAGAGCTCAAGGAATTAGTCAGGCTGCAAGGTTCAGGGTTTGAAGCTCAGGGTGCAGGATATGGCCCGCCTGCTGAGACAGCAGGGAAGGGGTCTGAGGCAGGTGCCATGGTTCCAGTAGTGTCATACTGCGCAAGAGGGGGTTACCAGTGTTGGCGAGGCCAGTCTGGTGCAATCAGTATTGTCCTTGACTTGTCCTGTTTATCCTTTGCAGAACATTTGGGAGGAGAAGCAGAGGGGGGAAGGCATAAACTGAGAGGCTTTCTCAGGTAAAGGGCAGGGCATCCACTTTCCAGGCTTGACTGTGGGAAGTCCTTGAGCAGAATTTGTCCAATTGGTAGTTCTGAGGGGAGGCAAACAGGTCTACCTCTGGAGTCCCCCATTTGTTCCTCAAGAGGTTGAATATTTTGGTTCCATTTTCCATTTGTGTGGATCCATGAGACTTCTGCTTAGGTCATTTGCCAGTGAATTTAGCTTGCCTGGCAGGAATTGAACTTGCAAGTGCACTTGGTAGCTCAAGGCCATGTTCCACAGAGCCATGGCTAGTCTGCAGAGAGGGTACAAGTGGGTCCCCCCTGCTTGTTTATGTATCACAGAACTGTGGTGTTGTCTGTCTTTACCAATAATTGTCCTGGAAGAATGCAGTCTTTGAAGGCCGTCAAGGAATTCTGTACAGCTAACATTTCTTTTTGGGTGATATGCAGGTGCATCTGTCTCGGGTTCCGTTTGCCCTGAATGCACTGCCCTGCCAAGTGAGCCACCTAGGCATATTCTGATGCATCTGTTGTTAGGGTTTGGGCAGCAGGTGGTATAGTGAAAGGGAGCCCCTTGTTGTGGTAGCAGGCCTCTGCCTACTAAAGGAACTCTGTCTTTATGCAAGGAATGAGAGGAATCATTGATTCCAGGTCCTGAGAATGTTGACACCATAGGCTTTTTAGATACCATTGTAGTTTTCTCATATGCAGTCCTGCATATGGAATTAGTAGAATGCAAGAGGCCATGAACCCCAGGGCTTGCAGAATTTTCCTTGCAGATAGTTGGGTCTTTGTGGCCAACAGTTTGAAGTAGGTTGTCAAATAAACTTGTTTCTCTGGAGTGAGGAAAGCCATCTGGGAAGTTGTGTTCAAGCTTGCTCCCAGGAATACAATCTGTTGGCAGGGTACTAGGTGAGATTTATTTTGGTTTATGGTATACCCCCCAGTGAGGTTAGAAGTTTCTTTACAAATGCCAGATGTTTTAATAGCAAGCCCTGGCTTTCTGCCTGAATCAGACAATCGTCCATTTATGAGTACATTTGAATTTTTCTCTGCCTGCAAAATGCAATGGCTGGAGCTAGGCACTTTCTGAATACCCTGGGCACAGTAGATAAGCCAAAGGGAAGTGGAGAGAACTGATAGTGCATGGAACCTGCCCTGAAGCGGAGATATTTCCTGCAAGATTCCCTTACTGGAATGTGCAGGTAAGCTTCCTTTAGGTCTAAGGTCGCCAAAAAAGCATCTTTGCCTAGCATAGGAAGTAGCTGTTGAAGTGTTAGCATTTTGAATTTTACCAAAAAGGTGTTTAGAATAGAGAGGTCCAGGATAGGATAACAAGAGCTGTCTTTTCTGCATACCAGGAAAAGTCCTGAATAAAAACCTTGTCCCCTTTCTTCTGCTGGGACAAGTTGAATAGCCCTGACACTTAGAAGAGAGAACCTGCTGTTGGGCCTCTGCCCACTGATTTGGGGGAAGGTCTAGCCAACCGTGTGGGTTTGGTAGGGTGTGGAAGTGGGATCTGTATCCTTGGGAAACTATATTCAAAACCCATTTGTCCTAGGTAATGAGTTTCCAGTTTTATGCATGCAGGGCAAGCTTTCCTCCTAAGGGAGATGGCAGTTGAGCAGGGCTTGGAAGGGCTAAGGTTAAGTCATTGTGCCATTTTTTCTGTAGGGGAGTGTCTTACTACTTCCTGCTTTGGAAGTGGGAGCCCCCCACTGCTTAGGCCAGTGCATAGTCTGAGACTGTAACCTAGGTGGGTCTGCTGTTTCTGGGTTTGGACTGAGAAGGCCTGGAAGAGATTGGAAAGGAACAATTCTTTGAAGGCCAATGCCTACTAAATTTAGGAGGCTGTACTTGCAGGATATCTTTAACAGTTTGCATAGACTTGGCTTTTTCCTCCATCTTTTTGAGGACTTCTTCTGCTTTGTTTCCAAACAAGCGGTCTTGGTTTAAGGGAGCATCCAGTAATTTAACTTTAACATGATCTGGCAAGTTTTGCTCCTTAAGCCAAGCATGCCTTCCAAGTACAGACCCAGTGACAGCAGCCCTGCAAGATGCTTCTAAAGAGTCAAAACCACACTGCAAAGTATTTTTACCAACTTGTTCTGCAGAATGCATTAAATCCTGTAATTCTTTCTGTCCTGCACAGTCAGGAATCAACATCATTTTCTGTTTAAGTAGTCCCTTAATATGCGGCTGGTACTTTAACATATGAAACTGGCAATTTAAAGCCCTAATGGCCAAAGTAGCAGAAGTGTATACCTTCTTACCAAATCTGTCCAAGGCTCTAGAATCTCTTATCAGAAGGGGTAGGATTTTTGGCAGCAGTAGGCTTAATGCCCTTTGGTCCTTGGGAAATGGTTTCTGGATCCGCGGTAGGATTCTTGAACAGGAACTTGAGAGAGTCAGGTACTCTGCAATACAAGTCAGGTTTTCTGGGAGCTGGAGGTGAAGTGTCTGGAGAAAGGCTAGATTCCAAGTAAGCACCATCTACAATGTCCAGAACAGGAGGGATAGCTAAAGGCCTGTGTTGAGGAAGGAGTAAGAATTCCCTGAGCCTCTTTTTGGAGTCAGAGTAATCATGGCTTTCGAGCGGAAATATAACAGTGTGCAAGGTTTCACCAAAAGAAAAATCTTCAGGAGGGGAAGCAGAGGGAATGGAATCCTCTGCATCAGAATCTGCATAGGCAGATAAGGGCAAATCATGGTCATCAGAAAAAACTGAAATATTAGATTCCTGATCAGAAGAATCAGAAGGAAATTCAGCTCTAGGTCTCTTACAGGGGGAAGGCTGGCTTCCCCTAATTAACGTAATAAGGTCTTCAGACATTCTAAACATTTGTTTTTTAGGCATATGGGCCTGAGCATGCAGTTTGGACGTCGGTTTTCTAGGTGTGGTGCGAGTTTTAGGCCTGGATGAAGAAGATGGCGTCGGTTTAAAATGCAAATCTGTAGACCTGAATACACCCTCAGAAGCCGGTGCCTGCACAGCAGCTCCGGACCCTTCCAAGGTAGAGACATACGCAGGTTCCATAGTCGGAAGAAGCATCTCACGGCATACCAGACTCCGAATGGGTCTCAGTAGAGGCCCGTGAATCTGAAGTATATCAGGGGTATCACAGGCTGCGAAAGCTCCTCACCGAGTACCAGAAGACTGGCGACTAGCTTAACAGAAGCGTTGTCGGCAGTTTTGGACCCATGTGGTCTGTCTTTGTCTTTATCCTTACATTTTTTTCAGAAGACCGGTAGTCGGATGGCTTACCAAAGCCATTTCGGAGTACAGATACGGAGTACCAAAATAATTTGCTGCAAATATAGCCCAATGACGAATAGTTCGGGGGTTGAACAAGGCACAAGACTGACAGCAAGGGACGTCGTGGTCTGGGCCTAAGCAGCGAATGCAGTACGAATGAAAATCTTTATGAGGTATTTGCTTTCCACAGGTGAGACAATTGTTAACTTTTACCGACATCGGTTGGAGCAAGAAAAAAGATCCCCAACAGGGTACTTATCTGTTTTTGAAGACTTCGGTTCTGAAACTCAAAAACGAAAATTTCAGGAGTCGGCCGACCAGCACTTGTGAACTGCTTCTGCTTCGGGCACCATACTGCAAGAAAGACTGATGTAATGGCGTCGGCTGCATGTTTTATACCCCTGACGACCTGACATCATGGAAGAAGAGACAGCATCCAACGCAGGAATCCAATATTCCGGTATTCAGGCTGGCTGATAGCTACCTGCAGGTAGATAACCCAAATGTGATGACTGCAACAGTGAAACATGAAGAACATCCATAGATTGAGTGTGCGGAGAATATATATTGCTGACAGCATCTCTCTAACATTTGTGTGTTTTGGTCAGTTCTTTTTGCTCCAAAGACTTTACAACTTTTACTCCCACAGACATCACTCTCCAAGCAAAGTCTGAGGCATCTGTAGATACAGAAAGTAATAATCAGAATGAAAACGCACTCCAACGTACAAAAAAAAAAAAGGCAAAAAGGATGAAATTTGTTTTTCAATTATTTGGGTGGGAGATGTTGAGGTTGATTCCTGCAAGGGGATTGGTTAATGGGAGTTTATAAAGGTCACAAGCAACCTGGAAGTTTTTAACTTTCAAAACATCCTGTGCAAGGATGAAAGCTCTCAGTTCTTGTTTTGTCTATCAGATGTTTTAATAAACTGCCAAATGGTTTTCAGCTCTTCGCTTAATTGTTTTGTTGTACATCTGTAAAAACAGACTATGCAGGAGCTCGAAGGGAAAATGGGAAACCTGGATTCAGGTCTCTCCACCAAATCAGTTCCCTTTCACAAAATCCAACACAGCAATGAATGTCAGGAGATGCTGATGTTGGGACCTCTGAATCTTTTTTTTGTGTGCAGTCTAGTTAGAAGAATCATAAGAATTACGAAATTCACGAATCCTAGTATCATGAAACATTCCACTGCTGAAGCTTTGGACAGAGTGAAAAACCTCAAGAAAAGATCTAGATATAGATCAACTTTTTCTTGTGGCAGAAAAGCTCTTTGAACTGGAGTATCTATGAGACGCCCCATGAAAACAACACTGTGAAGAGAAGTCAAATGGATGTTCTCTCAAAATACGAGTCTGCAAAGGTCTCTCACTCAAGTGAGATACTCCCGACACTGAAAAAGCAAAGACAAGCAAGTTGCATAAATAAGAAAATATGAATAACTTTCCGTCTGAAATATGCAATGACTAGAGCTAACACTTAGTGAATATCCTTGGAGCAGTGCATAACCCAAATGGTAATACAGAGGACTGAAAATGTAACCCAGACACACAAAAAGTACAGTTTTGTACCTACCATAAATGTAGATGTCCGATAGACATGCAACTGCAGTCATAACATGTGGGTTGTCCTGCCTCAGGCAGCCCTCGGTCGGCCGGATTCCAAAGTCTGGGTCCGACGTCGGCTGAGGTCGCATTTCTCTCCGACGTCAGAGCGGCTGGAGTACATAAGCATCAGCCGACGCCATTTTCTTCAGTGTTTCTTGCCCCAGATGCCAGGTGCCCTCCAAGGAAGGCTGTAATCAAATTGGAAGACAAAAACAGGATTCCAAACAAATAAATGAGCAATAAAACAAATACACCATAACAGATATCCCCAGCTAAGAGAAACAGGGATAGGAGTGGACCCTATGCATAGAGGGGTATGGAGGGAGGGAAAATCTGACTGCAGTTGCATGTCTATCGGACATCTACATTTATGGTAGGTACAAAACTGTACTATGTCCTTCAAGAATGCAACTGCAGTCATAACATGTGGGTAGAATACCATAGCTTAGCTGGGGGAGGAGGTATGCACTAGGAAAGAGATGGTGTGGCAATCAAACCCTGCAGGACTGTCGAAGCAAAGCCTGCTCTGGATCTGGAATATAGAGGGAGATTGTAGTGTTTGGAGAATGTATGCACGGAGCTCCATGTAGCAGCTTCTAGAATGTCCTTGGTAGGCACCCCTCTTAAAAATGCTGTAGAGGTGGCTGTAGCTCTGGTGGAATGTGGTCTGACATTGGCTGGAACAGTCTTTCCATGAAAGTAATAACAGAATCTGATGCAATGTCCAATCCATTTAGAAATAGTCTGTTTTGAAATTGCTTTTCCCTGGACTGCAGGGGCGTAAGCTACAAGTTGTTCAGACTTCCTACTGGCCTTGGTTCTGTCTAGGTAGTATCGAAGTTGTCTGTGGATGTCCAAGGTATGCAAAAGTCTTTCCCCCTTATTCTCAGGATTGGGGAAGAAAGCAGGCAGATGAATGGCTTGATTTAGAGAAACCCTAGATACCACCTTTGGCATAAAAGTAGGGTTGGTCCTTAATGAAACCCTGTCTCTGTGGAAAATAATAAAGGGTGGTATTGCCATTAGGGCCTGTAGCTCCGAAACCCTTCTTGCTGAGGTAATTGCCAACAGGAAAGCTGTCTTCCATGAGAGAAATTGCAAGTCAACTGAAGCTGCTGGCTCAAAAGGAGGTAGAGTCAGTTTTTCTAAGACAAAATTGAGGTCCCAGGCTGGCACTGGGGCCTTTCTTGGTGGCTTAATGTTCTTGATTCCCGAGGAATCGTCTTAGTAATGGGTGAGAGAAAACAGGAGGATCAGTGTTGTATCTAGCTGAAATAGCAGATGCATGTATCTTTATGGAAGAATATGAGAGGCCGTTCTTTAACATATCTGCCAAATATTCCAAGATAAGTGGGATGTTCAGCAATGAAGCATCATGTCCCTTGCTGGTATTCCAATTGCTGTATCTTTTCCACTTTGCTAAGTAAACCTTTCTGGTGGATGGTCTCCCAGCCTCTGTTAGTATCCGCTGAACTTCCTTAGAGAGAGATAAGCTGAAGTTATTTATGGGATCTCCCAAGCTGTTAGCTGCAGCGTCTGAAGGTTTGGATGCAGTGTTTCGAAATTGTGTTGAGTCAAAAGTAGAGGCCACTGAGGGAGGGCCCACCTCCTGGTGTGACATATGCTCCGTAGTAGTGGGTACCAGTGTTGTCTTGGCCAATCCGGAGCTATTATGATTCCCTTGGGCTTCTCTGCTTTGATCTTTAGTAATACTGAGGTCATGAGTGGCAGAGGTGGGAATGCATAGATTGCTAGGGAGTTCCAGTTGAATGAGAGGGCATCTATTTTCCAAGCTTTTGGATGGTATGTCCTTGTGCAAAACTTTGGTAGAAGATGGTTGAGGTGAGAGGCAAATAGGTCCACTTCTGGTTTGCCCCATGTCGAAGTGAGCTGTCTGAAGGCCTTCGGATGTAACCTCCACTCGTGTGGATCTGTGAAATTCCTGCTTAGGCTGTCTGCCAACACATTGTCTTTTCCTGGAACAAACTGGGATTGTAACTGGATGTTTAGGCTCAGTGATTTCTCCCAAAGCTGCATTGTCAGTCTGCAAAGGGGGTAAGAGTGGGTGCCCCCCTGCTTGTTTATGTACCACATCACAGTGGTGTTGTCTGTCCATATCATTAAATGGCCTTGCTGGAGTTGGTGTTGAAAAGCCTCGATGGCATGCATTACTGCCAGCATTTCCTTTTGGTTTATATGCAGATGTGTTTCCTTTGGAGACCATTGTCCTTGTATACATCTGCCTTCCATGTGCGCCCCCCCATCCAAGGTCTGAGGTGTCTGTAGTCATGGTCTGTGTTATCTGTGGTTTTTTGAAAGACATACCTGTGTTTTCCTGGCTCACCGAGGCCCACCAAGGAATTCCTTTTGTAGGCATGGAATGAGTGGTATGATCGTCTCCAAGTTGTTGCTGTGTTGAGACCAAATGCTTTTTAGGTACCATTGAAGCTTTCTCATGTGTAGTTTTGCTAATGGAACCAGTAGAATGCAGGATGCCATGTAACCCAGGGCCTGCAGGAATCTCCTTGCAGTCATCTGGGTGAGTTTTGCTAAACCTTTGAAGTAATGAGTTAACTTCTCTTGCTTGTCTTCTGTCAGGTAAGCAATCTGAGAGGCTGTGTCTAGTTTGGCTCCTAAGAAGATTATTTGCTGGGATGGCTGCAGTCTTGACTTTTGGAAGTTGACTGTGTATCCCAGAGCTTGAAGTAATCGTATGACATAATCCAGGTTTTTTGTCAACATCAATTTGTCGTCCGCTTGTATGAGGCAGTCGTCCAGGTATGGGTAAATTTGTATACCCTGGAGCCTGCAATGAGCAGTTACTGAAGCCAGGCATTTTGTAAATACTCTGGGCGCAGTAGATAAGCCAAATGGCAATGCTGAGAATTGATAATGCTCTGGCCCTGCAAGAAATCTGAGGTATCTTCTGCAGCTGTGTCTGATAGGGACATGCAGGTATGCCTCCTTGAGGTCCAGAGTAATCAGCCACGACTCCTTGCCCAGCATGGGAAGGAGTTGCTGTAGAGTCAGCATTTTGAACTTTGGTACTATGAGAAAGGTGTTTAATGCGGACAAGTCCAGTATTGGTCTCCATTGAGATTCTTTTCTTGGAACAAGGAACAGTCTTGAGTAAAACCTCTGTTCCTGTTCTTGTTGTGGAACTTTTTCTATTGCTTTCATTCGAGTCAGCAGAGTGATTTGCTTGACAGTCTCTGCCCTTTGATTTTGTGGTAGGTTTGGCATGCCTTGTTTTCTTGGTAAGGTATGAAAATGAAACCTGTACCCTCGGTCTATAATGTCCAAAATCCATTTGTCCTTTGTCAGTCTGTGCCAGTTTTCTGCAAACAGAGATAATCTCCCGCCCAAGGGAGCTTCTATTTGTTCCCTGGTAGGCAGTAGTAGAGGAAAGTCATTGAGTTTGTGGTTGTTGGGCAGGTGAAACCCCTGCGTCACTTCTTTGGTTTCCTGGCTGCCATTGTCGTCCCCTGTAAGGGCCTCTGTATTGGCCTCTTCCTCGGCCACGTCTGTTCTTACCCCTTTGAAACTTTTTTGGATTAGGAAAGGACCAGTTTTTTGAAGGCCAATTCCTACTGAATCTGGGGGGTTGAACCTGGAGGAAATCTTTCACAGTCTGAACTGATTTTGCTTTTTCTTCGATGGTCTTTAACACATCCTTAGCATTTGCACCAAAAAGCTTGTTCTTTTCCAAAGGTGCATCCAGAAGTTTTGCTTTTACATGATCTGGTAGAGGTTGATCTTTTAACCAAGCATGTCTACGAATCACTACCCCTGTCATAGCTGCCCTACATGAAGCTTCCATTGCATCATATCCACACTGCAGGAAGCGATTGCTTACTTGCTGAGTGTTATGTACAGCTTCCTGCAAAGTCTTCCTGTCTAAAGGATCAGGAGAAGCTAAAGTTTTTTGTAAATCTTCTAAGAGATAATCCTGATATTGTAACATATGAAAAAGGCAATTTAAAGCTCTCATAGATAAGGTAGTGGATGTGTAAACCTTTTTGCCCCATCTCTCTAAAGACCTTGCTTCCCTGTTGGAGGGCAAAGGATTTTTTGAGGTGGAGGCTGAAACTCCTTTAGGCCCCTGTGAAATCGTTTCCAAATCAGCAGTATGGGCCCTGAATAAATGGGAATGAGTTTCTGGGACCCTGTAATACCTGTCTGGCTTGGCTGGAGGAAGAGAATCAGGGGTAGCACTAGAGTCAGAATACAAATCATCCAGAACATCAAGTACAAGAGGAATAGCTAAGGGCCTGTGCTGAGGCTTCTTAAGGAACGTCCTAAGGTGTTTCTTAGAATCAGAATATTCCTGACCCTGCCACTTGAAATGTTCCCTCATGGTGTGCAGAACTTCCCCAAAAGAAATGTCCTCGGGAGGGGAGGCCGAAGGGATGGAATCTTCTGCATCCGAGTCCTCATAGGTGTGGAAGAGCTCTTCCTGGCTATCAGAGTGGACAGAGCCCTCAGAGTCTTCATCTGAAGGAGTAGGGTCAGAGGGTTCAACCCGGGGCCTTTTATCAGGAGGAGGCTGGGATGCTCTCTCAGGATAGGCCTGTGAACCTCTAATCATGGAAATTAAATCAGCAGCCATGGATATAATTTGTGTCTCCAGAGTCGGCTGAGGTAAGGATTTAGAAGTAATATGCTTTGTTTTGCTGGCTGCCTTAGCCCTAGTGTAGGCCTTAATAGACATGGCCATAGGAGGCCTGGCAGCTCCACGTGCAGGAGTGACCTTGTCTACAGCAATGGTCTCGGGCATTTCCTCGGTTTCGATATCCGGAGGAAAGTCTATAACTGGCGGAGTAATGTCTGGAATCAGAGTCGTCGGTAATGCGGTGTCTTCGGTTCGGAGCGGTGGAGAAACCGTCTCAGAGGGAACCGGAGCACTCGCGCTAGTTTTTGGCGTGGAGTCGGTGGTAGACGCGGGCCGAGGATGTCGGTCCCGGTCTTTTCGCTTTTTGGGAGTTTGCGATGTTGGAAGATCCGACGGCATGGTGTAAGCAAATTTATCGCCAAAAAAATCTTCAGCGAACTCCGCCCGGCGCCTGAGAGTGCGCTTGTTAAAGCGAGCACAGGCTACACAGGCCGAGACGTCGTGGTCTGGGCCCAGGCAAGGGAGGCAGTAAGAGTGGAAATCCTTATGAGGTATTTGTTTACCACAAAAAAGACAATTGTTAACTTTTTCAGTAATTTCTGACATCGGCTGAGGCAAGAAAAGGTCCCCAACAGGGTACTTAGCTTTTTTGATGACTTCGGTATCGTATAATACAGGAGCTGACCGACCGGCACTTGCGAACTGCTTCTGCTTTGGGCACCGCGCGGCAGGAAAGACTGAAGAAAATGGCGTCGGCTGATGCTTATGTACTCCAGCCGCTCTGACGTCGGAGAGAAATGCGACATCAGCCGACGTCGGACCCAGACTTTGGAATCCGGCCGACCGAGGGCTGCCTGAGGCAGGACAACCCACATGTTATGACTGCAGTTGCATTCTTGAAGGACATCCTTAAGCAACACTTGAAGTCTGAAGCTATAGGAATGTAATAAGCATCCTTTAGATCTGAAGCTATAGGAATGTAATAAGCATCCTTTAGATCTAGAGTTACTAAGAAGCTTAAAGGAGTAATCAGAGGTACTAGGTCAGGAAGGGATTGCATTTTTAACTTTGGGACTTTAACTGGTTAAGAAAAGAAATATACAAGACTGGTCTCCAAAAAGCTTCTTCCTTTTGTTACCAGGAACATTCTTTTGGGAGGGGGCTTTCCCTATCAGAAAAAGAGTGGCAGCTCCTTTCACTCCAAGTTAGCAGATGCTGAATCAAAGGAGGGAATAATGTTTGATTCTAGTAAACGAGGAAAAATCCCCTGAAAAGGAGGGAAAGTTTCCCACTACCATCTGTATTCCCCTTGTCAAGAGTTCATCTACTGCTAAAGCACAAAGCAGGGAGCCAGATTTTAGGAAAGAGTTAAAGGCTTGCTGGGGGGAGGGGGGGGGGCTCCACAGATGGTCATTCAGACTTGTTGGACTGTACTTGTTTCTGGGGGGGGGGGGTCTTCATCTCTTTTCTGAGTCCCCTTACTGTTTTTTTTTTAATGCTTGTCAGAAGCTTGTCCTGCTTACTTTGCTTTTTATAAAAGGGTGAAGAGTCAGGTGTAAAACTTTTAATAAACTTGGAAAAGGGGTGACAAAAGTAAACCCCTGAATCGTTTTCCTTCTCTCTTCATACTTTTTCAGGACCTCAGCAGCAGATGGTCTAAAAACAACCATCATCTAAACAGATTAAAAATTCACCTTTAGCATCCTCAGAGTGATTGTGTATATGCAACTAAGCAGACCTCCTCACTACAGTTTCAGAAGCAGCAGCTCTGGAACAGGCATCAGCTGAATCATGAGCACATTTCAAAAAGTGACGCCACCAGACAGACAGCATCAATAATATGGCTATAATGTTCCTGATATTCTCAAATGACTCAAGTATAATTTATGAGCTTAACGATTAAGAATTCTAAAAGTGTAAAAGAAGGATACATCTCCCTCCCCAAATCTATCAAAGTCTTTCCAACCCTTACCAAAGGGTGGGATTAGCATTTACCAGATGTTTAGTAGCAGCAGGACTTACTAAAGAAATCACTGCAGTGCTAGATCTAAGAAAAAAAAAAAGCTGACTGAAGAACTTTATACAATCTATCTGTTTTCTTAGGAGCAGCAGGCTGGCTGTTGGGCAAATTACTGGCTGTAAATCACATCCACCAATATTAGAAAAACAAGGAACAAGTGGAACAAGAGTGGATTCAGGAAATTCCAGCTGTAATAAATCACTGTTTTTCCAAGGACAGTGTCATACAATGTTCACACTGAAACAACTGGTTCACTCTGGATATGGCTTCAGAAAAAAATAATTCTTCTTTTAAGGAATTATTAAACAAAGAAAAACACATCACAATTAGAGTCAGCTATGTGAGGAGAGAAAGCAGAAGTTGTATCTTCAAAATAATTTTCCTGTTCAATACACTGGGAATCTTCACAAAATGAAGAATTCATTTTTTTTTCTTACTAGTAATACCAGACACAGAAGGGTTAAGAGGCTGAACTAAACCCTAAGCTAAGCCCAATAAATCACTCCTACCTAAAGTAACACACGGTGAAGATACATGTTTAACCTTATGCTTCATTTTGACTGGTCATTCTTCAGAAGTAGACAGGCAAGTTATCCCCTGGGACAGTCATCTCGATCCTTCTGCACAGAGTGGGGCATTGCCTGTGCCTTACTCAGAGACCGCCAAGAGTGGCTCTCCCTTGCCCACCGATATAGGACATATGTGACTCTTGGTCCATGGTGGCTGAAGGCCTCCAGAAGAAGTCAAGGTAAAAGATGAATGATCTCAGGAACCAGAGGTGGCCACAGAAGAATATCTGTGGCTGAGGCAAATTGGTAGCCTGTTTAAAGTATAAAGGCCACCCAGAAATTTTCTTCTTTTTGTGGCTGGAAGGAGGAGAAACAGTTGTTCAATGGTGAAACTGAAAATGAAGCCTGTAGCCCGGGTAAGACTGAAATAAACAGTCAGTGAAATAGGCAACTATTACAGTACTTTTCCACCAAAAATGACAGTGGAAACGCTTTAAAAACTTGACCCCTGCCCCCAAAAGTAATTTAAAGCATTTTAATTAGAAACAAAAACAAAAGTTATGTACTTACCATAACAATAGATCTTTATTGTCTGCTTCCATCAGTCCTTCAAATAATGGGTTAAAAGATCCATCTAGGATTAGACTTCAGCCACTTTCAGGCTTTGGAACCAAGGCTCAGGGGCCTTCCCAGTATTTAGTTAAGTTACCTCACAGCAGGTTTGCCCATACTGTACAGTATAACTGAAACAGCATCATCATAAAACCAAACGCATCACACATATGATGAACAATCCCTGACCCGGAGACTAAAGAGTACATGACCAATTCACAGGGACTGTCACGGCAGTCACTACAGAAGCAGGAAAATACCTGGAAGAGGTAAGATTAAAGAAAGTAGTAGTCAAGACATCTCTACTCTTATGGTAAGTACACAGCTTTTTTTTATCTGTTACTGTACATTCCCGTCTGCTCTTCAACATATGGGACAGAGTCCCCAGCTACAAAAAACATGGGAGGTCTCAAGAAAGGATATTCCAGACAACAGCCGAAGCTCTGCATCTGGACTGTAAATACAACTTTTAGTAAGATATGGACACTGAGCCAAGTAGCTGCAGCACAAATGCCATCAAGAAGTACTCTGGAGGGTGGGGTGGGTCAGGGGGTTGGGGGCGTCAGTGGGGGTAGCAAGTGATCTAGTACAATGAGCCTGATGAGCTTTAGGTATAGGCAGTCCTTTTACTTACAGATTGTGAGATATGTTCAAATAACCAATGAGACAGTGTTATTTAGACACTGCTTTTCCCAGTTTGGCTAATGAAAAGGAGACCAAGAACTGGGCAGTCTTTCCGACTTTCTTAGTGTGAATGCAAATCAGAGAAGTTGATGGTGCACATCCAGAAGGCATAACATGTACTCTCTTTTAATGATAAACTGTGTGAAGAAATCATGAAGATTGATTAAGTGATTATTCAGAAAATACCTTAAGAAGAAAGGATGGATTTGTTCTCAAAGAGACTCTAAACGTGTGGAAAATCAAACAAGGAGGATTACAGAAAGGGGAGTGAAGTTCCAATATTCTCCTCACTGAAGGGACTGTAACCAAACAAATTTTCCCAAGACAGGTATTTCAATTAAAATGTAGCTGCAGGTTCAAAAAGTGGTCTAGTTAAGGCCATCAAAAGAACAGTAATGTACCAAGGAAGAACAGGGTCCTTAAGGGGAGAGGGTGCCACAGAAGGAAGATGCCCCTTACGAAAGCCTTAGACAACCTAAAGGAAAAGTACAGTTGCGTACACTTACAATAAATGTAGATGTTAGAGTGTATTCACTGTTGCAGTCATCACATTTGGGTTACCTGCTTGCAGTAGCCCTCAGTCAGCCTGATTATCAAAGTCTTGGGTCCTGCGTTGGTTGCTTTCTCATCTTCCATGACGTCAGGTAGTCAGGGGTATAAAGCATGCAGCCAACGTCATTTTATCAGTTTTTCTTGCCCCAGATGTCAGGTGCCCCCCATAATGGGAAGCAATTATATACAAGGTTTCACCTCCAACAAAAAGCAAATACATCAGAAAGCTTTAAACACAGTAAACAAGAATGGAGGTAAAGACAACAGAAGTCAGGGGGGCTGGAGGGAGGGTAACCAGGACTGCAACAGTGAATACAAAGTGTGCACAAATGTACTATGTTCTTCGTGTTTCACTGCTGTAGTCATCACATTTGGGTAGAATCCCAAAGCTAAGGATGGGAGGAAGAAATTAGCATTAGGACCAGCTATAAGGCCCTGCAAGACTGCAGTGGCAAAGCCAACTCCTGATTTAGAAAAAATTGGCAAGTGGTAATGCTTGGTGAAGGTATGTACAGGACTCCAGGTAGCAGTTTCTAGGATGTCCCTGGTAGGGACACCTCGGAGAAAGGCTGTAGAGGTAGATGCAGCCCTGGTTGAATGTGGTCTTATCCCCCGTGGGGTAGGTTTTTCTATGGTGCTTATAGCAGAAATGAATGCAATGGCCTATCCACTTAGAAATGATTTGCTTTGAAATAGCTCTGCCCCTGCAGCAAATGCAACCTGCAGCTGTTTAGATTTCCTGAGAGGTTTAGTCCTGTCCAAGTAAAATCTAAGTTGTCTGTGCACATCCAAGGAGTGCAGTATTCGTTCCCCTTTGTTCTGTGGATTAGAAAAGAAGGTTGGCAAATGAATGGACTGATTAAGAGCCACACTGGATACCACCTTGGGCATGGAGGGGGGATGGGTCCTGAGGGACACCCTGTCGGCATGAAAGATGATGCAAGGCTCCACAACCATGAGGGCCCATAATTCACTCTACACTCGCTGCTGGCACGAAGGGAGGTAGAGTGAGCTTTTGCAATACAAAGTTAAGGTTCCATGCTGGAGTAGGGGCTCTCCTGGGTGGTCTTAAGTTTTTGGCCCCTCTGAGGAATTGCTTCAGCAGTGGATGAGAGAAGATGGGTGGTTCTGTATTGTAATGAGCTGAAATTGTTGAGGCATGAATTTTGATGGAGGAAAAAAAAGGCCCTTGTGAAGCATCTCAGTGAAGTATTGAAGAATCTGAGGTAAATTGGGCGCTGCTGTGCCCATCCCATGAGATTGGCTCCAGGAACAGAATCTTTTCCATTTTTCAGCATAGGATTTTCTAGTACTAGGCCTCCTTGCCTCCAGAATGGTATCCATCACTTGCTTACTGAGGGATGGGAATGGGGAGATCAGGTAATTAGCCAGGCTGCCAAGTTCAGGGTTTGAAGCTGTGGGTGCAGAATCTGGCCCCCCTGCTGAGACAGCAGAGCAGGGGTCTGAGGCAGGTGCCATGGTGCCAGCAGTGACCCACTGCGCAAGAGGGGGTACCAGTGTTGGCGTGGCCAGTCTGGTGCAATCAGTATTGTCCTTGGTTTGTTCTATTTGATCTTTAGTAGTACCTGGAGAGGAGAGGCAGAGGGGGAAGGCATAAACTGATAGATTTTTCCAGGTGAATGACAGGGCATCTACTTTCCAAGCTTGTTTGTGGGGTGTCCTTTTGCAGAATTTGTCCAATTGGTAGTTATGGGGGGGGGGGGCAAACAGGTCTATCTCTGGGCTCCTCCATTTGTTTCTCAACATGTTGAATATCTTTGGTTCCCCAGTTTCCACTCGTGTGGGTCCATGAGATTTCTGCTTAGGTCATCTGCCAGTGTATTTAGCTTTCCTGGCAGGAATTGAGCCTGTAGGTGCACTTGGCAGCTCAAGGCTGTGTTCCACAGAGCCATAGCTAGTCTGCAGAGGGGGTATAAGTGGGTTCCCCCCTGCTTGTTTATGTACCACATAATAGTGGTGCTGTCAGTCTTTACCAATAATTGTCCAGAAAGAATGTGGTCCTTGAAGGCTGTCAGAGCATACCGCACAGCTAACATTTCTTTTTGATTGATATGCAGGAGCATTTGACTTGGGTTCCATTTGCCCTGAATGCACTGCCCTGCCAAGTGAGCCCCCCCCCATGCATAGTCTGATGTGCTGTTGTTAGGGTTTAGGCGGCAGGGGGTAGAGTGAATGGCAGTCCCTTGTTTTGGTGGCAGGTCTCTGCCCACCAAAGAAACTCTTAACTGTAGGCAAGGTATGATAGGAATCATTGCTTCTAGATCCTGAGAATGTTGACACCATAGTCTTTTTAGATACCATTGCAGTTTCCTCATAAGCAGTCATGCATATGGAATTAGTAGAATGCAGGAGGCCATGAACCCTAGGGCTTGCAGAATTTTCCTTGCAGATACTTTGTGGCCAGTAGTTTGAAGTAGGCTGTCAAACAAACTTGTTTTTCAGGCGTGAGAAAAGCCATCAGGGAAGTTGTGTTCAAGCTTGCTCCCAGGAATACAATTTGTTGGCAGGGTACAAGATGTGATTTATTTTCGTTTATGGTGTACCCCAGAGAAGTTAGCAATTTCTTTGCAAATGCCAGATGATTTACTAATATGTTCTGGTTTTCTGCCTGAATTAGGCAAACGTCCAGGTATGGGTATATTTGAATGTTTCTTTGCCTGCAAAATGCAATGACTGGAGCTACCACTTTGTGAATACCCTGGGTGCAGTAGATAAGCCAAAGGGCAGTGCAGATAACTGATGGTGTATGTAGCCCACTCTGAAGTGTAGGTATCTTCTGTAAGATTCCCTTTATTGAGATGTGCAGGTAGGCTTCATTTAAATCCAGTGTTGTCAACCAGGCATCTTTGCCTAGCATGGGAAGCAGCTGATGAAGTTAGCATCTTGAATTTTGGGATTACTAAAAATGGGTTTACGATAGACAGATCCAGGACAGGACGCCAGGAACAGTCTTTTCTGGGAACCAGGAAAAGTCTCGAGTAGAAACCTTGCCCCCATTCTTCTTCGGGAACAGGCTGAATAGCCTTGATGCTTAAAAGAGAGACAACTTGCTTTTGAGCCTCTGGCCATTGACTTGGGTGAAGGTCTAGCCAGCCGTTTGGGGTTGGTAAGGAGTGAAAGTGGAATCTGCATCCTTGGGAAACTATATTTAAAACCCATTCGTCCTGGGTAATGAGTTCCCAATTTTTTTGCATGCAGGGCAATCTTTCCCCCTAAAGGAACAGTCAGTTGAGCAGGGCTTGGAAGGTTTAAAGTTAAGTCACTGAGACAGTTTACCATAGGGGGGAGTCTTACTACTCCCTGCTTTGGAAGTGGGAGTCCCCCACTGCTTAGGCCTGTGAGTATCTTGGGACTGAAGCCTGGGTGTTCTTTTGGTTCTGGGCTTGGACTGAGAAGGCCTAGAAGAGGCAGGAAAGGACCAATTCTTAGAGGGCCAATGCCTACTAAATCTGGGAGGTTGTACTTGCAGGAAATTGTTAACAGTTTGCAAAGATTTAGCTTTTTCCTCCAACTTTTTAAGTACTACTTCTGCTTTGTTGCCAAACAAGCGGTCCTGGTTTAAGGGAGCATCCAGTAATTTAGCTTTAACATTATCTGGCAAAGATTGCTCCTTAAGCCAAGCATGCCCTCTAAGTACAGACCCAGTGACAGCAGCCCTGCAAGATGCCTCTAATGAATTAAAACCACATTGCAAAGTATGTTTTCCAACTTGTTCAGCAGAATGCATCAAATCCTGTAATTTTCTGTTTAAGTAGTCCAATAATATGCTGCTGATACTTAAACATATGAAATTGGCAGTTTAAGGCCCTAATGGCCAAAGTTGCAGAAGTGTATACCATCTTTCCCATCCAGTGCCCTGGAATCTCTATCAGAGGGGGTAGGATTTTTGGCAGCAGTAGCCTTAATGCCCCTGGGTCCCTGTGAAATGGTCTCAGGATCCGCAGTAGGATTTTTAGAGAGGAACTTGTGAGAGTCGGGTACCCTGTAATACCTATTAAGTTTTCCGGGAGCAGGAGGTAAAGTGTCAGGGGCCAGGCTAGATTCCGAGAAGGCATCATCTACAATGTTCAGTACAGGAGGGATAGCTAAAGGCCTGTGTTGAGGCAGGAGTAAGAATTCCCTAAGCCTCTTTTTGGAGTTAGAGTAATCCTGGCTTTCCCAGTGAAAATGCTCCCTAAGAGTATGCAAGGTTTCACCAAAAGAGAAATCCTCTGGAGGGGAAGCAGTGGGAATGGAGTCCCCTGCATCAGAATCCTCATAGGCAGATAAGGGCAAATCCTGGTCATCAGAGAAAACAGAAATTTCAGAATCCTGATCAGAAGAATCAGAAGAAATGTCAGTCCTAGGTCTCTTAGAGGGGGGAAGGGTGGCTTCTCCTGATTAAAATAATAAGGTCCTCAGCCATTCTTATCATTTTTTTTTTTTTAGGCATAGGGGCCTGACCATGAGGTCTGAATTAGAAGTTATGTACCTACCATAACGTTCCATGTTAGTTGTCTTCTTCTCGCCTTCTTTCTTGCTGGATGGGTTCGGAGCCGAACCTCGGCTCCGACTCGGCCACTCTAAAAGCTCGAGAGCTAGTTCCACCAGCTCGAGGCTCCCCTATATCCCACAATGCTAGGCGGTAACTCCTCAGATCTCGTTTGAAAGCTAGGCCAAGCAAGAAAAAACTCCATAACATGGAGAAAGGTAACCCATCTCTATAAGGCTGAGTGTGAGGTGTCCTAAACCTAACAGAGGAATAGATAGAGGTGGTAGCATGGGAGAAAGATAAAGAGGTCACATGACAATCTCCTGTAGGTCTGTCCAGGCTAGGGGGAAGGAGGGTGGGATGCAAGAAAGAAGACAACTAACATGGAACGTTATGGTAGGTACATAACTTCTAAATGTTAAGTTGTCTATCTCGCCTTCATTCTTGCTGGATGGGACCGCGTCCCTAGCACCTTGCCCCGGGTGGCCTATCGGAACAGACTCGTGAGTACAGTGGAACCAAAGTTGGCTCGGCTTCTAGAGGCTAAGTCCAACTTATAATGAGATATGAAGGTATGGGGAGAAGCCCAAGTAGCTGCAGAACAAATCGAATCAATAGGCAGTCTGTCTTGAAAAGCTATAGATGTGGCTAAAGCTCTAGTCGAATGAGCCCTGGGTTTGGATGACAGCTGTTGATGTCTGATCTCATAAACAAGGGTAATCAACGAAGTAAGCCATCTAGAGAGAGACACCTTAGAAACTGGAAGGCCCATTCTACCTTCTGCATAGGACACAAACAGTTGATCGGACTTCCTGGATTGTTTGGTCCTGTCTAAATAGTATCTAAGTTGGCGATGAACGTCCAAGCAGTGTAATCTCTGTTCTGATCTGTTCGAATAGTTAGGGAAGAAAACTGGAAGATCAATGGTTTGATTCAAATTTGCTGGTGAAGCTACCTTAGGCAAAAAGGACGGGTTAGTATGTAAGGATACCCTATCCTTATGAAACAATAGATAAGGGGGTCGACTACATAGAGCATGGAGTTCAGAGACTCTTCGAGCTGAAGTGATAGCTACCAGAAAGAGTGTTTTCCAAGACGGTAACTTAATTGAGCATGAAGCCGCAGGTTCAAAGGGGGAAAGAATTAAGGACGCCAGAACCAAGTTGAGATCCCATTGAGGAGGAGGATCCCTGATAGGTGGTTTGAGGAGAAAAACTCCCTTTAGAAAAGCTTTGCAGAGCTTGTGAGACATAATGGAAGACTCTGAGACACCGACATGAACGTTAGATATAGCCGCCAATTGAACCTTGATGGTGGACGGAGACGAACCTGAGTGGAAAAGTTCGGCTAGAAAATCCAAAACAGACTGAATAGAAGCAGTGAAAGGATCTATATCCTTTGACTGTGCCCAACAGGAAAAACGTTTCCACTTACTATTTATAAATCTTTCGAGTGGAGGATTTATGAGAGGCTATCAAAACATCGCGAACTAAGTGAGATATTAGAGGAAGCCTGGCTAAAGTTGGAATTGGAGAAACCACGCTGTGAGGTTCAGAGAAGGGAGGGAGCGGTGCAACTGACCCGACTGATGGGTCAGGAGGTCTGGAACTGGGTCCAGATGCCAGGGTTGCTCCAACAGATAACGGTGAAGAAATGGGAACCAAACCGGTCGAGGCCAGTAAGGGGCAATGAGGATCATGGAAGCTTTCTGAGCGATGGCTTTCTGAATTAGTTGAGATATCAGTGGGAAGGGTGGAAAGGCATACAGAAGTCCCCGGGGCCAATCGTGGACTAGAGCGTCTCTGCTGGGGTGGCCTGGTTGGGGAAAGAGGGTGAAGAAATCATCGCACTTGCTGTTTTGGGGAGTAGCAAAAAGGTCGCAGCAAGGCCGGCCCCACTTTTGAAAAACTTTCTCCAACACTGAATTCTTCAGAGACCACTCGTGAGGCATGAGAATAGCTCTGCTCAACTTGTCCGCAATCACATTGGACTTCCCGGGAATGTGCGTTGCTAACAGAAACCGCTGAGAAGCAATTGCCCATTGTCACAGTCTGAGTGCCTCTCGACATAGGGGGTAAGATCTGGTTCCGCCTTGTTTGTTGATGTACCACACTGCAGACATATTGTCTGTCTGAATTGCTATAGTTCCCTTGGGAAGAGAGTCTTGTAAGGCTTGCAACGCTAGAAGCACTGCTCTCATCTCTAGGACATTTATGTGCAAGTGGCACTCGAAAGGTTGCCACATGCCTTGGACCGTCCTGCCCTGATAATGCCCCCCACCCGATCAGGGAGGCGTCCATTGTCAATGTAGCAACCGGAAGGGAAGTAACAAAAGGTCTCCCTAGGAAGAGCTGGGGAGATGTGATCCACCAAGAGAGATGATTCTTGCACGATTGTGTTATCCGAATAGGATGGGACATTGGAAGTCGTTGGAAAGACCACTGTGTGAAGAGTATCCATTGTAAGATTCTCATGTGGAAGCGAGCTAATGGTAGAAGAGGGATGGCCGCCACCATTATCCCTAAGACCTTCAGGATCAGTCTGGCTTTGACTTTGTTGCTCTGCAAGACAAGAGAGACTTGTCTGTGTATGTCTGCTATTCTCTGCTCTGTGAGTCTGGCTGACGTGATGACTGTGTCTAGATTTGTGCCTATGAAGGTAATAACACGACAAGACAGACTTTTCGTAATTTATTGAAATGCCTAGTGTTTGACGTGTGTAAGGTGTAGTCTCTGGCAAGAAGGAGAAGATGCTTGGTGGGGGCTGTTAGGAGCCAGTCATCTAAATATGGAAACACCTGGAATCCTTGTTGTCTCAGCTGAGAGGCGACCACTGCCATGCATTTGGTAAACACTCAGGGGGGCTGTAGTGAGACCAAAGGGCAGGGCCCTGAACTGAAAATGACTGGTTCCCAGCCTGAAGCGGAGAAATCTCCTGGAGCGTCGGTTCATTCTGATGTGATAGTACGCATCCTGGAGATCTATAGAGCACATCCAGTTGTCCCGCCCCAGAAGGGGCAGAATGGACTGCAGCGTGACCATCCGAAACTTTGTTTTCTTGACAAACTTGTTCAAGTTGCTGAGATCCAAAATAGGTCTCCAGTCCCCTGTTTTCTTTGGAACCAAAAAGAATTTGGAGTAGATTCCGGATCCTTGTTGGTCTGCTGTAACTGGTTGAATAGCTCTTTTTGCTAGCAGCTTTGAAATTTCTAATGCTGCTTGCTCCCTTTGACTGGGTGGAACGTCTGGAAGGGATTTTCCGGACTGCTTTGGAATGCGAAAGAAAGGGATTTTGTAGTCTTCGGAAATGATAGACTGTACCCATTTGTCTTGATTAAGGGAAAGCCAGGCTTCTGGGTACAGAGATAATCTTCCCCTGACTGCCTCCGAAGGTGGACAGTCGGGCAACACCTCAGGGATGCTGAAAGGGCTTGTCAGAGAAGGATTCTCGACTGCCCTGATTCTGCGGGCCCCCTCTGCCTCTAGGACGGCGTCTATTATTATTGTTCCCCCTCTCTGCCTCTAGGGGGGAACCGACTCTGTGCGTCAGGCAAAACTCCTTGTGGTTGTTTGCGGAACCACATCTTTCCCCCATCTGGCCTTTGGGGTAAGGCCTAGAAGGAGTAGAAAAACGGACTCCGACGGCAGAGAGAGTCTTGCCATCAGTCTCACACCTAGTCAGGGTTTCCTTCACTTGAGGACCAAAGAGGGATGATCCATCAAAAGGGGAGTTAGTGAAGGACGCCTTGAAAGGGTCCGCAAAGTTACACAGCCGCATCCAGGCGTGCCGACGTAATGCCACACCTGTACCTGCCGCTCTACTCGCCCCATCCGCAGCGTATGAAAGAAGGCGCATGGAGGAGTTAGCTATTAAGTTGAGGATCGCTAGCTGAGAGTTCATCCTATCGTGAAAACCTGCAGCTGTTGGATCCTTTAACATTTCACTCGCTTCCTTGAGCAAATCCCTCTGGAGACGAGTGAAATGACACAGGTAATTCAGCGAGCACACAGAAAAGGTTGCTGACGAGAACATCCGCTTCTCGTACCTGTCCATAGTCCTAGACTCCTTGTTAGGAGGATGAACAGGCACTGAAGGATCAGCAAGCTCCTTCTTGGTGGCTGCAGCCACCACCATAGCATCAACAGAGACGCCTTTGGTTAAGAATTCTTTGTCTTTGGGGGCAGTGATAAATTTTGATGGTCTCCTGGGGGTGGGTTCCACTGAGTCAGGTGCCGTCCAGACCTTCCTCGCCACCACTTCCATGAGGGGGTCAAAGGGAGGGGACACCCAGGAGGTGGAAGGGTGAGAGCCAAACGCCTCAAAATACACTGATTCATCCTCTGAAGGGTTGAGGGCTGGCCAATTCCCTCAAGATTTCGAGGATGTCTGCAAACGAGACATCTTCAGAGGGGGAACGAGGGGAACCTTCAGAATCCTCTAAATCAGTGTCAGAGGTGACAGACTCAGGGGAGTCTATGTGCTTCCTCTTGCACTGCCTCTTCCTAGGGGGCTCTCCTACCGGGTCAGAAGAGGCCTCGGAAGAGGAGGAGATCCCCACTGGGGATACTTGAGGAGCTGGCTCTCTACGATCCGGGATGAGGGAGTGAGAAGAAATCACCACAGGCACCGTGGAGGGAGGGGCAGATGGAGCAGACTGTGGGGTTGAACCAGGTTCCAACACGCTCCTCATGACCTCGAAGGCACCCCTGTCAGGCAGAGCCAGAGGTCTCCACTCCGAAAAGCTGAAAACCTCCCCCGGCACCGACAGTGATAGCTCAGAGGTCGATGTCGGAGCCAAACTCACCAGCGCCGAAACACCGAGAGGGAGAGCGGGGTCGGACAAGGGTCCGATGCCACTCGCCCCCTCGGAGCAGACGAGGGAAGTCCGGCGCCGAGATTCTTCCAAAGAAGACATCGGAGCAGATGAAGGCACCGAAGACAAAGGTATCGGTTCCGACGCACCCACAGTCTCGGGCCCGAGCTGCCCCAGCTCTGAACTCAAGAGAGTCAGAGGAGGAACATTCTGAGTGACAGGATTAGCCATCGACTGTTGAGTCGGGCTCTGAAGCATTTGGGCCAGTGCCTCGGACTTAAGAAGTCGACTCACTACCCTCTGAAGGTCATGATCTGACAGTCTCGACGACCTAGAGGAGTGAGATCTATGGCTTCGTTCAGACAACAATGGAGATGCTGGAGCCGAATGAACGGAGCCGACGGATGGTGACCTGGACCTCTTTCTGGAAGTCGGTTCCGATAACCTCATCGGAGCCGACTCAGCAGTGACTACCTCGGCTCCGGCCGGAGCCGTGGGAACAGTGGAAACATGTGTTCGAGAATCATCGGCTCCAGCCGGAGCCGATGTTCGAACAGGTTTGGAAGCCCCCGAAGACAACTCAGATACAGGAGCCGACGGTCTGGTAGGCTTGGAGGGTTTCCCCGAAGATAGAGTCGGGGGACCCTCAGGCTTCAATAAGCCCCTTAAAATGAGCTTATTTTTTCGCTCCTGCAGGACTCTAGGGCTGAAACCATGGCAAACAGCACATGAGTCCTGCAGGTGCAAATGTCCCAGGCAGTATACACAAGAAGTGTGACAGTCTGTCAGAGACATCTTCTGACAACACGAGTCACACTTCTTAAAGCCTGAGACCTTCGATTCTTTAGACATTTCTAAAGAAGGTAGTGTAATCACTCACACACACACAGATTACACTAAATGAAATTAAACTAAATTAAACTAAATAATTCCCTACAGAAAACACAGTCACTCCAACTACTAGGAAGGGAGGGACGGGGCCTAAGGGAAGAACTCTAAAGTTCTTGGAAAAAAAGGGGGAGAATTGCAAGCAAATGGTAAAGAAACTACCTAATTAAATAATTAATACAGAAAAACTAACTTAAAGGGGGTCTATCTTAGTTAAACTTTATTTTAAAGCAACTAACCTGAAGAGCTGGTTGGAAGAGCACCTCGATCGCTATAGCGGCAAATGAGATCTGAGGAGTTACCGCCTAGCATTGTGGGATATAGGGGAGCCTCGAGCCGGTGGAACTAGCTCTCGAGCTTTTAGAGTGGGCGAGTCGGAGCCGAGGTTCGGCTCCGAACCCATCCAGCAAGAATGAAGGCGAGATAGACAACTTAACATAGTCAGTTTTTTTAGGCACAGATTGAGTTTTAGGCCTTGAAGAAGAAGATGGCGTTGGTTTAATATGCAAGTCAGTAGGCCTGAAAACACCCTCAGAAGCCGATGCCTGCACAGCGGCTCCGGACCCATCCAAGGTAGAGACATCCGCAGGTTCCACAGTCGAAGAAGCATCTCGCGGCATGTCGAACTCCGAATGGGTCTCAGTAGAAGCCTGCAAATCTGAAGTAGCGGGTATCAGGGACTGCGAAAGCGTTTCACTGAGTACTGGCGAACTGGTGACTAGCTTAGGAGAAGCGTCGTCTGCAGCTTTGGACCTATGCGGCCTGTCTCTGTTTTTATCTTTGCGTATTTTCGGAATGTCGGTAGTCGGGTGGCTTACCGAAGCCATTTCTGGATAATTGAACCGAGTACCAAAATATTTGGAAGCAAAAATGAACAGACAACGAATAGTACGAGGTTTGAATAAGGCACAAAACCGACAGCGAGGTACGTCGTGGTATGGGCCTAAGCAAGGAATGTAGTACGAAAGAAAAGCTTTATGAAGTATTTGCTTTCCACAAGAAATACAATTGTTAACTTTTACTGACATCGGTTTAGAGCAAGAAGTTGTTTCCCCAACAGGGTACTTAGCTTAGTTGAAGACTTCGGTTCTGAAACTCAAAAACGAAAATTTCAGGAGTTGGCCAACTGGCACTTGCGAACTGCTTCTGCTTTGGGCACTGCACGGCAAAAAAGACTGATAAAATGGCGTTGGCTGCATGCTTTATACCCCTGACTACCTGACGTCATGGAAGATGAGACAGCAACTGATGCAGGACCCAAGACTTTGATAATCAGGCCGACTGAGGGCTACTGCAAGCAGATAACCCAAATGTGATGACTGCAAAAGTGAAACACGAAGATCATCAATGGGCTAGTGATTTTCTACATTGTGAAAGCTGGAACTGGCTGCTAATTGCACCTTTACAGCAGAGTAGCTATACCCCCCCCCTCAAATAGAAAAGAGGGGTCAGGAAGTCCAAGAAGGAAGGGGGGCTGAAAATACATCCAAATTCCTACTGGAAATCCCAGACTGAAAATTGTTTCCATTTACTCTTATAAACCTTCCTAGTAGAAGGTTTCTGTGCAAAAGTGAAGATGTGTACAACTTGGCATGAAAGTGAGGACTGTCTTACCATCATTAGTACTGAAAAAAAATCATACGGTCAACTTGAAGGCTTCTATGGCCAGATGAGGAATCCCACAAGTGCAGAAGATCATCTGGAGCATTTTACAGCACCTAAGGAGAATAAATCAGATGAGACCAAATATAAGGGAAACCACACTTATCTAGGCCAAAAAGGGGCAATGAGGATTACTGCATCCTTGCTCCACTTTGCTTTCTGCAGAAACTTTTGGATGAGAAGAGTGGGATGATAGCCATAAAGGAGAGGGGGGGGGGGCAAGTGTGGGTCACAGCATTCCTCAGAGACTCCCTCTCTTAGGGGTTTAGAGCAAAGTACCTGCTACATTTGGTATTGGAAGGAGAAGCAAAGAGGTTGCAGCATGGCTAGCCCCAGTGTATGAAAAAATGAGTTTTGCCACTGTCAGACTGAGGGGCCACTCGTGAAGGACAGCAACAGATCTGCTCAACCTGCCCTCTAGAACACTGGACTTCTCCAGTACGCGCACTGCTATCAGAAATCACTGAGAAGACATTGCTCACTGCCAAACCCTCATGGCCTCTTGACAATGGATGAGGACATGTTCACCACACGTATTGATGTACCAGACAACGGAGACTGTCCATCTGAATGGAAATCACACCACTGGGATGGGAGTCCCGGAAGGCCTGCCAGCACTAGAACTGCCCTCATCTCCAGGATACTGACATGAAGAGTGACCTCTGCAGGGGATCAAGTGCCTTGGGCAGTCTTTACCAAAAAATGCCAACACTACACCCAGTTGAGAAGCTCCCTGTCATTGTGGCCTGAGAAAATGAAAATAGACAGAGGTTCAAAAGAACCCAGGAGACAAGACAAACAGATGCCAAAAGGGCGACAGGAGGAGGAGGAAAGTTTATTTATTTTTGTCATATAGAGAAATGGGGGAGGGAAGAATTAATAACATGCAACTACTAGGAAAAAAAAACTCCAAAAAGATCAAAACTATGCGCTTAGCAGAAACCCAACGTATGCAAGAGAGATTACATCCAATGCAACTGAAAGCTGAGGTAACTTACCAAATACAGGGTATTATGGCTAAGGGGAGAAGCCTGAGCCTTGGATCCAAAGTCTGAAAGTGCCAAAGGCAGATCCGATAATCCATTCATTGAGTAACAGATGGAAAAGAACATCAGGTACTTTGTTTTAATAACTTTTCCCACAACAGTAAAAAGTGACAAAGTCACATAACAGTCCATAAAAACACTTTCTACTTTAATTTCACAGAAAAAGGAACTTTTATGAAAACAAATAATGTGTAAGGTTTTTTCTCCAAAGGAAACTCATCCACCCAGTAATGGATAACAGTTGGCAGACTGTCCTTGAAAGCTCACAAGTGCTCATCTGCAGCATTAAAACTCTGGAGGGCTGGACACCAAAACTGTTGATTTTCTTTGACTCTGCTTGAGCTTACAATTGTTTGCGTGTGTAGAATGGGCTTTAAAAACTCTGAAAGCTGGCCAGCTGTTACATGCTATTCAGGATGCAACTCAAATAACCAAGGCTACTGCAAGAGTGATCAAATGATGATGATCAAACAAATGTACAACAGTCATTTAGCTACAGTACTCATACATGGGTAAGGAAAGTAAGATGGTACTGAAAGACTGCAAAACACGTGGATGAAATGGAGTCCAAAATAATGGAGACACTGGTGTGCGCCACTGTATGAACCTACAAGAAGACACTACTACACACCTCTGGTACAAAAAATGTGCTTTACAAAACTGTTAAAGACTTTATCCTTTTACACCAGTGAAGATGACAAAGCACTGTGTATGACCCAAGCACCCTGTTCGCTTAGCTAGTCAGATGCCTGCTGGAGTCTAATACAAGGGAGAAAGGAATAACGAGGCTCTTAACTGCTCGCCTTTTGCAGGATAAGGGAGGATGATGTGCTGGCGGAGGGAAGGGGGGCTTTTTTCTGTAGCCCCAGTGGAGACAAAATGCTCTGCAATATATCAGGTCTGAGAGACCACTACCAACCAGGGTGTGCAGCAGGAATGTTCACCACAGCAACACCTTATTTTCCTACTTAACCTACAGTGAGATGTCACCACACTAAAGGTTACGGTCCTTGGCTAATTCAAGTCCACCGCTGTAAGACGCATTGTGGATCTCAGGCTCTCTCTCTCTCTTCTTACTGCGAAACGTTAAAGAACAAACATTTAGAGACGTTTGAAGGATATAAAGAATCAAAGATGCAGGAAAAAAGATCTGACATGGTGCAATATTTATGCAAAGTAGAAAGCCAAATTAATAAACACAAAAAGGCAGCCCCCAAAGATATTCAAAGAGAAATACAGGCAAAGGCATCCAGATATGGAAAATTTCACAATAAAAATACAAGATCACAAAGAGGGAATGTAGAACAGATCATCAGTTAAGTAGAAGTTAAAAAAAAAAAAAAACACACACAAGCTGAAGTTATGGAATATTTGCAAAGTGAAAGATTCAGTGTAGAAAGTCTAACACAGGTTATATTCACAGCACGATGCAACAACTAGTACTTAGTCCCGAAAGTAAGGAGAAATAACAGGAGCAGGAGATATCTAAAGAAATGTCAACATGGGAAACAGAGAGAGACTACATATGGTGCAATATTTATGCAAAGGAGAAAGCAAAATGAAACAATGCAAAAAGAGCAGCTCCAAAGATATTTGAAGAGAAAAATAGGCAGAGACATCTGGATATGAACATTTTACAACACAAAAATAAGAAAACAAAGAGGAAAAGTAGAAGAGAGGATTAGTAATGGAGAAGTTAAAGAAATAGTTACTAAGGTTATGGATTACCTGCAAAATGAAGGATTTAGTGTAGAACATTTTACTTGGATAACACAACAGGATAGAGCAATGGACACTCAAATTGAGCAGAAACCAGTGAAGAAGGAAGCATCTAATCAGTTAACATGTGAAGATACTTTGGAGCCTCCCACAGGAAACCAGTACATTCAGTTGGAGCTATACAGCAAGGGAAAGAACAGGAAACTGTGGTAACTCTGACACAATGTCGTGGAGTGATAAGCCAGTGAATTCCCATATGAAAGAGCAATGGATGACAGGTGAAATTGAACAGAACGTGGCACAGGAAGATGCTCTAGAACTTTCTATAGAATGCCGCAGGAAATGGAGAACAAAGATTGTGCCCTCAGTTTAGAAGAAAATAAGTTGCTTGATTAAATAGAAATGGACCGACATTAAGATCAATGAAAGAAATAGACTGTAGAAGGTCAATAAAACCCAAAAAAAGTTAGAAGTTTGATAAAACAAATTAACAGTAATTAGGGCTCTCCAATGAGATTTATATGATATAAAAGAAGTAAATAGGCTACATTACTGTGCAGCCAAATGAATAACAGATAAAGTCCTACCACAAGAACACTGGGTAGTACAGAAAAGGACAGGGAGAAATTGAATGCCATCATGAAAGTTTCAAATAGAGAAAATTATAAAGCAATTAAGGTAAGAAGTGTTAATGTTAGAACAGTACAGAAGATGATCAATAAAAATACTCAAAGACAGACATGATAAAAGCAATGCACAGTACAACAACGGATCAGGATTTATCATGCACTACCACAAAAAATAAACTAAAAATATCAGCACAGGCAGAAAAACGTAGAAGATACACAGATAAATATAAAATAAAAGTACAAAATAAATAATTTATTGAAGACACAAAAAAGTTTTACAGAGAACTGGGAAACAAGGTAAAAAAAACAGGAAGACCACCAAAAAAGAAGAAAACAGATACATTTTGGAGAACATAACAAAGATGCTAAATGGATAGAAGAATTAAAAGAAAAAAAATAAGAAGCTAAAATGTACAGGACTTGAAATGGGATGAAGTAATGGCCAGAGAGATTGAAATAAAGTTAAGATAAGCTTCTAAATGGAGAGATTGAAATAAAGTTAAGATAAGCTTCTAAATGGAAAACCCCAGGCTCAGATGCAGTACCTAACTTCTGGCTAAAATATTAACATCTTTGCACCAAGACTTGGCTATGAGTAAGAACAATTTGTGTGTTCACCCCGAACAGGCACCAGCCTGCCTAACAGAAAAAATAATGCTCCTACTTAACAGCAAACCTACAAGCTACCCTAAAAACTATAAACCAATAACTTGCCTTTCAACAACGTATAAACTATACACCAGAAGTGATTCGGACAGTTTACAGTCATTTAGAAGAAACTCAATTATGGCAACAGAACAAAGTCATATGGAAAAAAAGACCATTTGTTGTTAAATAAAGTCACATTGGAGAACTGTAAAAAGAAGAATCTAAGTATGGCATGGATAGGCTACAAAAAAGCATTTCACAGTATCCCACATTCATGGATAAAAGAGTGCTTAAAATGTATAGCATACACCCTATACTGACAGACTACATCACAGCGACCATGAACAGTGGCAAACTACTTTGCAGTTAAGCCATGATTAAAAACAAATTATTATTCCAGGGATAAAAACTCAAAGGGGGACATTCGAGGGCGAGACTCTCAATAAGCTGCCTGCGTAACAGATGAGGTCATGGGTATAATTCGGCTCCCAGAAAGCATTAGAGTGTAAAGACTTCTCATTTTCTCTTTGTAGATTACTTAAAACCATACAGCTCATCAGATGAGGAACTGAAAGCTTAATTTCAAGAAGTCAAAACTTTTTTAGATAACATAAGAATGTCCTTTGGTCGTGACAAATGTGCAAAAGCAACCTTTAAAGCAGGAAAGCTGCAACACCAAGAAAAAAAGAAGTTATGACTTACCATAACGTTCCATCTGTCATCGATCTTCATCTATTCTTGACTTGTGGGTCTACTGTTCCGATCCTTGGAACCCATCTGTCCATTACATAGTTTGCGTCAGCCAAAAAAAGCTCTCGAGCTAGCAGTCTACCCACAATGCCCCTCTCTACATTACCTCAGATCGAGTTTGCAGACTTACAGAAGAAAATATCCCAGCTCAAGCCAGAAGTCATGTCCAAGGTGTATCCTAACAAAGAAACCCAGAACAGCATGTCACTGAGGGGGCCATGAGGTGGGATACAAGAGCAGATGAAGATCAACAACACAGATGGAACATTATGGCAAGTCATAACATCTTTATCTCATGTTGTCAATCTTCATCTATTCCTGACTTGTGGAACAGAGTCCCCAGCTACCTTGGATCCTGGGTGGCCCTATGGAAGAACATTCCTGAGAACCATAGAACCAAAGGAGGCTCTCCCCTTGGAGACCATATCCAACTTGTAATGCCATATCCAACTTGTAATGAGTAATAAAAGTATGTGGAGTAGCCCATGTTGCAGCTGCCCAAATTTCTGGCATGGAAGCTTTAGAATGAAAAACAGCTGAAGTCGTCATAGACCTGGTAGAATGTGCCTTCACTGGCATAGGCAGTCAGATTTTTCATGTAAATAAAGGAAATGCAAACTCTTAACCAACTTGATAGAGTAACCTTAGAAAAAGATTTGCCCAAGGTTGCACTCGCAAAAGACACAAAAGTACAGTTTTGTACCTACCATAAATGTAGATGTTCGAGTGTACACCCTGCTGCAATCATCACACTTGGGTTATCCTGTCGTCAGGCGGTCCAGCAGTCGGCCGGAATTCCAAAGTCTTGGTCCGGCATCGGTTGCTGTCGCTTCTTCCCTGACATCAGTGCGCCAGGGGTATATATAATGTAACAGACGCCATTTTCTTCAGTTTTTCTTGCCCCAGATGTCAGGTGCCCCCAAAAAGGTGGTCAGTAATTAGTACCAAATTGAGTAAACTTGTACAAACACAAAATCCCTTCAGCTATAAGCAAATACATCAGGAAGGTATTGAAGAGATTTAGCCAGTAGGTCAGAGGGGATGGAGGGAGGGTAACCTGGACTGCAGCAGGGTGTACACTCGAACATCTACATTTATGGTAGGTACAAAACTGTACTATGTTCATCGTGTTACCCTGCTGCAGTCATCACACATGGGTTGAATCCTAAAGCTAAGGATGGGTGGAGGCATCATAGAGGGTTAGAGGAGGCTAGGAGGCCCTGCAGAACTGCAGTGGCGAAGGCCGCCCTGGTCTTAGAATAAAGTGGTAAGTGATAGTGTTTGGTAAAGATGTGTACTGAACTCCAAGCTGCAGCTTCCAAAATCTCCTTGGTTGGAACCCCCCTGAGAAAGGCTGTAGAAGTAGCTGTTGCCCTGGTAGAGTGGGGCCTAATGGTAGCAGGAACTGGTTTTCCATGATGAGTATAGCGAAAAACGTATGCAATGACCTATCCATTTGGAAATGGTTTGCTTCGATATAGCCTTCCCTTGAGAAGCTGTAGCATAGGATACAAAGAGCTGGTCAGATTTTCTGAAAGCCTTAGTTTTGTCCAAGTAGTAACGAAGTTGCCTGTGAATATCCAAGGAATGCAGGAGTCTCTCACCTTTGTTCTTTGGATTTGGGAAGAAGGTGGGTAAGTGGATGGTTTGATTTAAAGCCACACTGGAAACCACCTTAGGCATAAAGAAAGGATTAGTTTGTAGAGAAATTCTGTCTTGATGAAAAATGAGGAAAGGCTCCACTGCCATCAGTGCCTGTAGCTCGGAGACTCTTCTAGCTGAAGTTATTGCTAGCAACAGGGCAGTCTTCCATGATAGGAACTGAAGATCTGCAGAAAAAGCTGGTTCAAAGGGAGGAAGTGTTAGTTTTTCCAGAACAAAATTGAGGTCCCATGTTGGTGTAGGTGCTCTCCTGGGTGGTCTAATGTTTTTTGCCCCTCTGAGGAACTGCCTTAGAAGTGGATGCGAAAATAAGGGTGGATCCGTGTTGTAGTGGGCCGAAACAGCTGAAGCATGGATTTTAATGGAGGAGAAAGAAAGTCCTTTGTGCAACATCTCAGTTAAATACTGTAGAAATGTGAGGCATGTGAGGCTGAATTGTGTCTTGGCCTTTAGATTTGTTCCAGGCACAAAACCTTTTCCATTTGTCCTAATAAGCCTTTCTGGTGCTTGGCCTCCTAGCTTCCAGAATAACATCCATAACTGCTTGGGAAAGTGTAGCTGACTGGATGCTTAGTTGATTTGCCATGCAGCTAGATTTAAGGTTTTGAGCTGGCTGTGAAGAATCTGATTGTTCTGTTGTGTGAGTAAATGGGGAATTTGTGGTAATATCCATGGTGGGCCCTGGGCCATATTCCTTAATAGCGGGTACCAGTGCTGGCGTGGCCAGTCTAGGGCTATGAGAATCAGTCGTGGTCTCTCCTTTTTGACCTTCAGAAGTACCTTTGTGAGGAGAGGCAATGGAGGGAAGGCATATACTGTCAGGTTTTTCCAACTGAAAGAGAGTGCGCCCACTTTCCATGCTTGATGATGAAATGTCCTTGTACAAAATTTCGTTAGTTTATAGTTTTGAGGGCTGGCAAAACAGGTCTATGTCTGGAAGGCCCCATTTTTGAGTTATCATTGTAAATACTTGTGGATCTAGTTTCCACTCGTGGGGATCCATGATGTTTCTGCTGAGGTTGTCTGTCAATGTATTTTTCTGTCCCGGCAGGAATTGAGCTTGTAACTGAACTTGGTAAGCCAGAGCTGTGTTCCATAAGGTCATTGCTTGCCTGCACAGAGGGTAGGAGTGAGTACCCCCTTGTTTGTTTATGTACCACATTACTGTGGTGTTGTCCGTCTTTGTCAGTTGTCCTGGAAGTAATAGATCCTTGAAGGTTGTCAGAGCTTTCTGTACAGCTAGCATCTCTTTTTGATTGATGTGCAGATTCCTTTGATCTGCAGTCCAAACACCATAAATGCACTTTCCTGCCATGTGAGCCCCCCAGGCGTAATCTGATGCATCTGTTGTGATAGTTTGCCTGGCTGGGGGCAAGGTGAAAGGCTGACCCTTGTTGAGGTGACATGCCTGTGACCACCATAGAAACTCCTGTTGTAGGCAGGGAATGAGAGGTATCATTGTGTCCAAGCTGTGGCTGTGTTGAGATTATACGCTTTTTAGGTACCACTGTAATTTCCTCATATGCAGCTTTGCAAATGGTATTAGTAGTATGCAAGATGCCATGAAGACCAAGGCCTGCAGAATTTTTCTTGCAGTTAATTGGGCCTTTGTTGCCAATGCTTTGAAATATTGAGTTCAGTTGTAGTTTGTCTGGCATCAGATAAGCCTTCTGGGCCGTTGTATTCAAGCTGGCACCCAGGAATGTCATATTTTGTGAGGGTACTAGTTTTGACTTCTTTTCGTTTACTGTGTACCCCAGGCAATTTAGTAGATGTTTCACAAAAGCCAGATGATGTAATAGAATGTCCTTGGATGAGGCAGTCGTCCAGGTATGGGTATATTTGACTTCCTCTTTGTCTGCAGTATGCAATTACTGGTGCCAGGCATTTTGTGAAGACTCTGGGCGCAGTAGATAAGCCAAAGGGCAGTGCAGAGAATTGGTAATGGGTTGAAACTGCAATGAAACGGAGGTATCTTCTGCAACTTTGTCTGATAGGGACATGCAGGTATGCCTCCTTGAAGTCCAACATTACTAGCCATGCTTCCTTGCCCAACATGGGAAGAAGCTGCTGTAGTGTTAGCATCTTGAATTTGGGTACTTGCAAGAAAGTGTTTAGAATTGAAAGGTCCAGAATTGGTCTCCAGGCATTGTCCTTTCTGGGCACTAGAAAAAGTCTTGAGTAAAATCCTTGACCTTGCTCTCGAGTAGGTACCAGTTGAATGGCTCTCATGTCCATGAGAGCTGTAATTTGCTTTTGTGCCTCTGCCCATTGATTTTGTGGCAGGTTTGGCATTCCTCTTTTCATTGGCAAGGTGTGAAAATGGAATCTGTATCCTCGCAAAATTATGTCTAGGACCCATTTGTCCTTTGTGACAATGTGCCAGTTGTCTGAAAAAAGTGCGAGTTTTCCTCCCAGGGGGGCTGCCAAGAGAGTGTTGCTTGGCCAGATGAGGTGCAAGTCATTGAGTTTGCCTTCTGGCAGATTGGGACCTGTCTTCTCCTCCCTTCTGTGTTGTAGTGCCCCATTGGCGAGACTTGTACTGAGCTTGTGGTTGTCCTCTGCCCCTTGGGCGTCTGTATTTACCCCTCTGCGGTCTGTCTGTAGCTGGAAAGGACCAATTCTTTGTTGGCCAGTTTCTGCTGAAGCGAGGGGGCTGTACCTGTAGGAAATCTTTGACTGTCTGCATAGATTTTGCCTTATCCTCCATTTTCTTTAAGACTTCTTCTGCTTTAACTCCAAAAAGAACATCCTGCTGTAAGGGAGCATCTACAAGTTTTGCTTTAACATTATCAGGTAGATCAGGTAGAGTTTGTTCCTTTAACCAAGCATGCCTACGTATAACAGACCCAGTGAAAGCTGCTCTGCAGGAGGCCTCCAAAGAATCAAACCCATATTGTAAGGTATGTTTGCCCACCTGTTCAGTGCCATGCAACAGATCCTGCATTTCTTTCAATTCAGATTGTTGAGGGAGAGTGGTCATTTTTTACTTTAACTGAGAGATTAGAAATTGCTGATACTTAAGCATGTGAAATTGGCAATTTAGTGCCCTCATAGCTAGAGTGGCTGAGGTGTAAACCTTTTTACCCCACCTGTCTAGTGCTCTGGAATACCTCTCAGAAGGTACAGGATTTTTAGCCATAGAAGCCTTAGCCCCCTTAGGACCCTGGGAGATTGTCTCTGGGTCAGCCACAGGGCTTTTGTAAAGAAATTTGTGGGAATCAGGCACTCTATAATATCTGTCAGGCTTAGCCGGAGTAGGAGGTAGAGAATCAGGGTTAAAACTGGATTCTAAGTAAACATCATCCACAATGTCTAAAACTGGTGGGATGGCAAGAGGTCTGTGTTGGGGGAGTAAAAGCCTTTTCCTCGAGTCAGAGTAGTCCTGACTTTCCCAGTGAAAATGTTCCCTCATAGTGTGTAAAGTTTCCCCAAAGGAGTAGTCTTCAGCAGGAGAAACTGAGGGTATGGAATCCTCAGTATCAGAATCTTCATAAGGGGAGGAGGAGTAATCTTGGTCCTCAGAGGAGTCTGAAGAAATGGACACCTGATCAGAGGATGCATAATCTTCCTCTTGTCTAGGCCTTTTGACAGGAGGGGGCTGGGAACCCCTGATTAAAGTGATCAAATCTTCAGCCATTTTGAGCATCTGTTTCTTAGGCATAGGGCCTTGAACAGGGGACTGAAGTGCAGTCTTTTTAGTTTTAATAGGAGTCTTCGTCTTAGAAAACGATTTAATGGTGAGCGTCGGTCTGAAAACGCCTTCAGAAACCGCTGGGGTTTCTGCAGCACCGACATCCTTTTCAGCAATGTCGTCGGCAGGGCCTGAACTAAATGGCTGCATCAGCCTGGTGCATTCCGTCAAAAAATCTGAAGCGGTCTTGGGTTCCAGATCTGCGGTAGTCAGGGGCTGCGTCGGAGCCTCACTGAGGACCGGAGACCGGACCAGCCGTGGCCTCGGAATCTGGCTTAGGCCTGGGCTGTCTGTCCTTATCCTTGCGTTCTTTGTGCACGCCAGTAGTCGGTTGCTCTGACGGCATGGTGTAGTTAAATTTCCTACCGAAGTAGTGTCGTGCGAAATCAAAGCGTCATTTAATAGTACGCTTATTAAACCTAGCACAAAAATGACAACTAGTGACGTCGTGGTCTGGGCCTAGGCAAGGTATGCAATAAGAATGAAAATCCTTATGAGGTATTTGCTTCCCACAAGAAATACAATTGGTTAACTTTTTCTGACATCGGTCTGAGGCAAGAAAAGTTTCCCCAACGGGGTACTTAGCTTTATAGAAGACTTCGGTCTGAAATTCGAAAATCTCAGTAGTCGGCCGACTGGCACTTGCGAACTGCTTCTGCTTCGGGCACCGCGCGGCAAGAAAGACTGAAGAAAATGGTGTCGGTTGCATTATATATACCCCTGGCGCACTGACGTCAAGGAAGAACCGACAGCAACCGACGCCGGACCAAGACTTTGGAATTCCAGCCGACTGCGGGACCGCCTGACGACAGGATAACCCAAGTGTGATGACTGCAGCAGGGTAACATGATGAACATCAATTGTTCCAATTTTCTAAAATGCCTAGTTCTGTCCAGATAAAAATGTAATTGCCTGTGCATGTCCAGAAGATGTAAGCAGCATTCGCCGTTATTAGAAAAAATCCTCAGATGGCGAAGCAGATGAGGCCAAAGGAAGGGAAACCATATTTGTCGAGGCCAGAAAGGTGCAATCAGGATTACTTTGCCTCTCAACCGAGCTTCTTTCTTGAGGAAAAGAGAGAGATCAGAAAGAAAAGGTATAAAGGAGACCCGTGGGTCAATCGAGGAGAAGAGCGTCTCTGTGTAACTTCCCCTGAGGGAGAATTAGGGCAAAGTAGCTTCTATACTTGTTGTTCAGAGGTGAGGCAAACAAGACACAGCAAGGCTGGTGCCAGTGAAGAAAAAACTTCTTCGCCACTTTGGAGTTTAGAGATCGCGAGGCAAGAGGATACATCTGTTCAGTTTGTCTGCAATCATGTCTGAACTCCTCGGGATGTGCATTTCTATCAGAAAGCAGTGGAAGTTATGACTCACTGCCACACTTGAAGGGCTTCTTGACACAGTGGGTAGGACTTGGTTCTCCCCTGTTTGTTGATATACCAAGACTACAGACATGTTGTCTGATTGAAGCGCTATTGTCCCTTGAGGTAATCCAACAAATGAATCCAAATTGCAACTCAGAGTCCCTTGAGGTAAGGCAGAATGAAACGCTTGCAAAACTAGAATTACTGCCCTGAGCTCCAGAACACTGACATGCAGATTGGCCTCAGAGGGGGACCAAGTGACTTGGACTGTTCCCCATATAATGTCCCCCCTCCCCATTTGGGAAGCATCCATGGTCACTATGGCCTTGGGCTGTGGGAGGACAAAAGGACGGCCTATCTCCTTGGACTGCATCCACCACGACAGGTCGTTTTTGCACTGGCTGGATATAAAAATTACGTGACTCATGGGGTGGGTTAGAACAGACCATTAGTTCACAAGCAGCTACTGAACAAGTCTCATGTGAAATCTTGCCCGTGGGACTAACGTAATTGTTGCTGCCATGGAGCCCCAATGTTTGCAGAATTTGCTGAGCCTGTATTTTGCCTGAACGAAAAATAGGGTGAACATGCAATTGTATTTTCTGCAACCTGTGGAGGGGAAGGGATGCCACACAAGACAAGAATGCTGAGACAAGCTCTGATGAATTCCATATCTTGAGAAAAGTCAGTTGAGACTTTGCGATATTGACTGTAATGCCCAACTGTTGAGACAGCTCCAGAAAGAAGTCCATTGTTTGTAAAGTAGATGCCTGGTGAAGCAGTGAGGAGCCAGCCTAGATAAGGAAACACTCAATCTGTGCAGCCTCAAGTGTGCTGTGACCACTGCCATGCATTTGGTGAACACCCTGGGGGCTGTACTGAGACCAATAGGCAGCACTCTGAACTGGTAGTGACTGGCTCCTAGCCGGAAGCGAGAAACTTTCTTGAGCGTTTGTCCATCTTTATGTGGTAATACGCATCTTGAAAGTCGATAGAGCACATCCAATGGTTTTCCTCTCTAAGAAGGGAAATATTGACTGAATCATGACCATCCAGAATTTTCACTGTTGGACAAATTTGTTTAGAATGCTGAGATCCAAAATTGGTCTCCAGCCTCCTGTTTTCTTTGGCATTAAAAAGAATCTTGAGTAAAATCCGGATCCTAATTGGTCTGATGGGACTTCTTGGAGGACTCTTTTTCTAACAGCTTTTATATTTCTAATGCTGCTCGATCCCTCTGACTGGGTGGAACGTTGAGGAGTCTTGCTCGGGTTCTCGGGTAAAGGGTGAAGGGGATTAAATAACCTCTGGAAATCATCCTTAGCACCCAGGCATTGGTATAGTTATGCACTGCCAGGCAGTTGGGTGCAAGGAGAAGCTTCCCCCAACTGCCTCCAGAGGCAAGCAATCGGGGCCCCTTTCAGGAGCGCCAATAGGGGTGAACAGAGAAGGACTCCCTGGCACCCTGATTCTGCAGACCACCCTTACCTCTACGATGGCATCTTCCATTGTATCTCCCTCCTCTGCCCCTTGGGGAGTCTGTACCACGTGCGTCCTGGAAAGGCTTCTGGGACTTCTTGAATCACATTCTGCCACTCCTTTGATTCCTGGAGTAGGATCGTTGAAGAGTGGAAAAAAGTACACCCACAGCATACAGAGTCTTTCCATCCTTTTCACACCTGGACAGAGTTCCCTTAACTTTGGGCCCAAACAACAAGGATCTGTCAAAGGGAGCACTGACAAAGGAAGACTTGAATGGTTCTGCAAACTCGCACAGGCACATCCAAGCGTGTCATGAAATAGCAACACCTGAACATGCTGACCTGGTTGCCCCTTCGCCTGCATGTGCAATGAGCATCATGGAAGAGTTCAAAATAGACTCCCATTTAGCTACCCTGGAGGCCACCTTCTCTTAAGCCCCCTTAGCCACTGCTCCTGCTAGGGTATCTGACAGCTCCTTGATCAGATCCCTCTGAAGTCTAGTAAAGTGTGCCAAAAAGTTGAAGACCTGATGGAAAAGGTCACTTATGCACAGACCCGCTTCCCAAATCTGTCCATCATCCTGGACTCTCGGTTAGGGGGATGAACAGTAGAACTTTCCTTGGCTAGTTCTTTCTTGGTGGCTGCCGCTACCACCATGGCATCAACCACTAAGTCCTTTGCCCAATGTGGATAGTCCTCAGGGGCTGAAGGTATTTTGTCAGGTCTCCAGGGGACAGGTTCTACAGAATCATGAGCTTTCTGAGCCCACTAGGTGATCAATTTAATTAGGTTGTCAGTGGGCGAGGTCATCTAGGAGGTAGACGGGTGAGCACCAAAGGCCTGAAGGTACATGACTCCTCAGAGGAAGGGACTCTGGGCTTCCAATCACCCCTCTGTTTTAGGATATCAAATGTCTCCGAAGGAGATGTCTTCCAGGGGTGACCGTGGGGAATCCTCACGCTCATCGAAATCCATATCCCACGTGACGGATTCTTTGGGAGAATCAAGGTGTCCCCTCTTGCACAATCTCTTCCGAGGTGGCTCTTTAGTGGGAGCATCTCAAGAGGGCTCGGAAAAAGGTATGCCTTTAGTTGGTAAGTCTTGCGACCTTGGAGCTTGCTGTGCACGGTAGACGGTGGTAAAACCGCTAAACCTGGGGTCAAAGGGTGAGACTCCAGTAACACAGGAACCACCTGAGATGAGGCAGTGGCCAAGGCTCTTTCCATGGCTTGAAAGGCAGGATCCCCTGAGGAGGGATGGGAGCCTGGAACAGAGACAAACTCAGAACTGGGGTCACACCCCACCCCAAGAGAACCACCGGAAAAAAAAGAACAGAGGATGGGTCCTCTGTCAGCTCAGCCTGAAGAGACAAGACCAGCTCCACAGAAAAAAAAAACTGGAGCTGACTCAAATCTCTCAGGCCAAATGGCAAAGACACGGTCCCGGGGACCTGTCAATCCTGAAGGCAATGAAGGTGTCAGAGCCGTCCCCGGTATCGAAGACACAAAGGTTATCAGTGCAGAAGTAATTGGAACCTGTGACGGAGTCAAGAGTTCTAAAGCCTGTTAAGAGGTTAGAGGAGGACAGTAAGAAGGGGTCGTGGGAGAGAATCCCCCTGCACCAGAAGGGAGAGGGGGCTGAGAAGATGAGGGAAGACCCCTGGCTGTCAGGATTTGATCCACCAACCTTACTATATCAACCTCTGAGGAAATTCTGGTGGAGCGAATTAATAATTCAGAAGGAGACTCTGGTCTTTATAAAAGGGACTAGGGAGTTGTCCAAGGGTGGGATCAATAGAAGGGGAATAAGTGGCCCTGGGCTCAGCAGAAATGTCAGTCTTTGGCACCGTCTGTGAACCCATGGGAGACATCGGCACCATCACAGTATTGGCGACAATCAGTGCCAGTGTCAGAACCATAGTCAAAGTGGGAGTGGTAGGAGTCATAGTTTGAGTTGGTCTCGTGGTCAGCATCAATGGCACTAGTAAAGGTAACAGTGTCGACGACTGTCCATGCCAAAAGCTTCAGAACCTTAGATTTCAGTTCCGAAGAGGAACCTGCAGATGCATGCTTGTGCTTTTTAACAGCCGGTGCCGAAGGAGATGCCGGCACCGAATGGGAAGCTTTGGAACCAGGGGCTGGAGAAGACTGGTCCATCTTGGACAAGGCTTCTTGAAAAGGAGCTTTAAGAAGCCCTTTGAGAACAAGTTTGTTTCTATGTTCTACCAGGGCTCTACTACAGAAACTGTGGCAGATTGTACAGTCAGTACTTAAGTGGGGTGTCCCCAAACAACATACACAACAATCATGGCTGAGTTTGGCATTTTCCTGCCACACACTTTACATTGTTAAATCCAGTTGTGGAGCTTTTAGATTTTTCTGCCATCGCCTTAAATAAAAAAGCGAGAGGCAGAAGAAAAGGAAGGAGGAAAAAAAACCAACAAAAAAGCACAACCAAGAATGGTAGGAAAGATTACACAAGGTAAAGTAGAGTGGCAAGGGAACTACCAACGATGGTGGTGGAGATTACCAACGGTAAAGGGAAAGATAACAAGCACACTCACACTAATGGGTAGACCAGAAAAAAAATAAAAGGTTCTAAGTAGTTTAGAAATTAATAACAGTTAAAGAAAAAGGACAAAAAAATAATATAAAGTTTTACTTAGCTACTTGAGAGGAGTCAGCTGATGCATCTTGCTGTAATACTGGCAAACGAGATCTGAGGCAATGCAGACATGGGCATTGTGGGTAGACTTGTAGCTTGAGAGATTTTTTTGGTTGATGTGAGCTCCTTAACGGCTGGATCAGTTCTGAGGATCGGAACTGTAGACCCACAAGTCAAGACATAAGATCATCAATTGGGGACAAGAATGTGTGGGAATTGAAGAAAGATAAACAATAAAACATGAACAAATATGAATAAGACTCGGTAAGGAATATTTTCGAGGACTTAAATTAATCCTGAAAACAGACTTGACATCTAGGAACAAAGTTCAAGCTAGGGGTGGGCAAACTTTTTGATTCGTGGGCCACACTGAGTTCTAACATTTGACAGAGGGGCCGGAACAGGAGCAGATAGATGGCATGCTTTGAAAACATCACCTCATTGGGGGAAAAATACACATCTTGGGATATGGAGAAAACATGTGCTTTAATTTCCAATGAAAATGAAGAAAAGCATTACAATAAAATCTCTGACTTCGAAATGAGTCTTTAAACACTGAAAATCAAATAAATGACCATGTTATTTTAAAGCACTGAAAGTTCTGTTATCCTTCAGGATATCACCATCACTCTTCTCCTGACTGTCTTTTTTTTCAAAAACGGTAGGAGATGTAGATGTACTTGTCCCATTCCTTTTATTCAATTTGTTTCCCCGGTGCCAAAAGTCAACAACGACCAGTGCAAGGACGAAACAGTTGCAGCAAGTCAGTCTGTGAAGCGTTATATTTGATCTGCGCGCACTGTTTATTTTAACAACGTGCGTATCATGGAGACACACATTTTAATGGGAGCAGTGTTGTTGGCCTCTTTTTTTAGCCAGCGCATCAAAGTCTGGAGTTAGTTTTGTTGTGGCGATTGGGTCAAAGGGTAAAGTGCAAACGTGGAGTAATAGGCCTACGCTTCACCTCAACAAAGCCAATATATCTAGAGTGCGCCATCTAGTGAGGAAACATCAGAATTGCAGGGGAAATAAAACATTAACAAGGTTAATTTATTAAATTTTTTCAAGTTTGGCGGACCGAATCAAAACGTTTAACGGGCCGCATGTGGCCCCCGGGCCGTAGTTTGCCCATGCCATAAACCAATATGCTCTTCCTGTCCTAACTTACAGTTTTGGAGTGAATGACTGGCCCCAAAAGGTGTTGGACAGATTACGCAGGTAAACAAGAAGGATGCTTCATGCTCAAACGATTTATAAACATCGGTGTATACCAAGATTATATATTCCCCGTTCCAAAGGAGGTATGGGCCACCTTGAAACTGATTACATGCATAGATCTGCAATCATGGGACTGCATACATATCTGCTGACCTCACAAGACACACAGTGAAAGTTTTGAACCATGAGGAGAATAAATCTAAGATGGCTTCCCTGCTTAGTCTAGCAGAAGCACATCGGTGTCAAGCAGGAATGAAAATCAAACCAGAAGTAGATAAAAATAACGCAGCAAATGAATGTGCCAAAAAACAAAGGAAAGAATATAAGGTGAAGGATCAGATGAGAAGGCAAGAAATGTGGAAAATGCATAAATATATAAGTAATGAAAACTCCTGAACAACCTCATGTTGATCAGTATTGAACACAGGAATGTCCAAGGAGAGGTGAATTCAAACCAAAAGATGAAAGGTTTACACTGGCGGCCCAGGATAGTGGACTACATACACACTGGTTTACAAAGTCCACTGAACATGTGGGAGAAACAGACACATGTAGGTTTTGTAAATCAGAAATGGAAAACAGTTGCGCACCTTGTTGCTAGTTGTGACATACTAATGGCAGAACTATTACATACTGAAAGGCATACTAATGTGGCAAGACTGTTGCACTGGGGATAATATTGAAGTAGCTGAAAAACAGTGGAACCATGAGTCACAAAGCATCACAGAAAATGATGAAGTCTACATCACATGGGATCACACATTACCAACAGTTCAAAAGACAGATACGAGAAAAACAGACAGTGGCCCATGAAAAGAAGACAAAAGTAGCATTGATCCTTTAAATTGCTACACCCAGTGACTATACCGTCTTGCATGCAGAGAGACACAAAGTCCTAAAAAGTACAGTTTTGTACCTACCATAAATGTAGATGTTCGAGTGCTAATACAGCTGTAGTCATAACAGATGGGTTATCCTGCCGTCAGGCGGGTCCTTGGTCAGCCGAATTCCAAAGTCTAGGTCCGGTGTCGGTTGTCGTTGCTTCTTCCCGGACGTCAGTGCGGCAGGGGGTATAAAAGAACCAGGAGACGCCATCTTCTTCAGTTTTTCTTGCCCCAGATGTCAGGTTCCCCCAGAAGGAAGGCAAGACATAAACTTATGTAATAATGCAGTGTAAAATAATCAAAAAACAGTAGTTTGCAAGCAAATACACCATAAAAGAATACCCCAATCAGGTAGTATGAGGAGGTGTTTGTCATAAGGCCTGTCCCAAGAGGGGATGGACGGAGGGAAACCTGGACTGCAGCTGTATTAGCACTCGAACATCTACATTTATGGTAGGTACAAAACTGTACTATGTTCATCGTGCATACAGCTGCAGTCATAACAGATGGGTAGAATCCCAAAGCTAAAAAGGGGTGGCAGGCACTAAGTGGAACTAGGAGGAGTAAGGATGCCCTGCAAGACTGCTGTGGCAAAGCCCACTCCAGATTTAGAGTAAAGTGGAAGGTGACAGTGCTTGGAGAAAGTGTGCACAGAACTCCAAGTGGCTGCTTCCAAAATATCCTTGGTAGGAACCCCCCTGAGCAAAGCTGCAGAGGTAGCTGTGGCCCTTGTGGAGTGAGATCTGATGCTTGTAGGCACAGTTTTTCCATGAAATGAGTAACAAAAGCGTATGCAGTGGGCTATCCATTTTGAGATTGTTTGGAGATAGCCTTTCCTTGAGCATCTGTAGCATAGGACACAAATAGTTGCTCGGATTTTCTGAATGGCTTTGTCCTGTCCAAATAATAACGAAGTTGTCTGTGAATGTCCAAGGAATGTAGTAGTCTTTCTTCTTTGTTTTGTGGGTTAGGATAAAAGGTAGGTAAGTGGATAGTCTGATTCAAGGCTACACTGGATACTACCTTTGGCATAAAGGAAGGGTTGGTTCATAAGGAAACTCTGTCCTGATGGAAAATGATGAAAGGTTGCACAGCCATGAGGGCCTGTAGTTCCGAAACCCTGCGTGCTGAGGTGATAGCCAGAAGGAAGGCCGTTTTCCATGACAAATATAGCAGTTCTGTTGAAGCAGCTGGCTCAAATAGAGGCAGGGTCAGTTTTTCCAAAATGAAGTTGAGGTCCCAAGCAGGTACTGGTGGTTTCCTTGGGGGTTTTATATTCTTAGCCCCTCGGAGGAACTGTCTTAAGAGAGGATGAGAGAATAAAGGAGGATCTGTGTTGTATTGTGCAGAAATGGCTGAAGCATGGATCTTGATGGAGGAGAAGCAAAGTCCACTGTTTAACATCTCACCTAGGTACTGTAATAGTTGAGGTAAATTTAGTACCCAAGGAGTCTGACCCTTTTTCTGATTCCAAGCACAAAACCGTTTCCATTTGGCGGAGTAGGCTTTTCTAGTAGAAGGTCTTCTGGCCTCCAAGATGACATCCTGCACCTCCTTGGAGAGGAGGGTCTGTTGGGAAATCAAGGAATCCTCCATGCGGCTAGATTGAGGGTTTTCAGCTGACTGTGAAGAGATTTGAAGTTGTGCTGGGACAACCGAAGAGGCACTAGAGGCAGGATCCATGGTGAGGAATGCGTCAGGCTCTTCAGGAGTGGATACCAGTGTTGTCTTTGCCAGTCTGGAGCAATGAGAATCATGTCTGACCTCTCTGCTCTGGCTTTTAACAGAACTTTGGGCAGCAGAGGGAGAGGTGGAAAGGCATAGACGGTCAATGTTGTCCAATTGAAAGAAAGTGCATCCACTTTCCAGGCCTGTGGATGATAGGTCCTTGAGCAAAATTTTTTCAGTTGGTAATTTCTGTGGGTAGCAAAGAGATCTATGTCTGGCTGTCCCCATGCCTGAATTATCTTTGCGAATACTTGAGGATGCAACTTCCATTCGTGTGGATCTGTCATATTTCTGCTTAGGTTGTCTGCCAGTGTGTTTTCCTTCCCTGGCAGGAATTGTGCTTGAAGTTGGATTTGCAATTCCAGAGCCGTGTTCCAAAGGGACATAACTAGTCTGCACAGGGGACATGAATGAGTTCCTCCCTGTTTGTTTATGTACCACATCACTGTGGTGTTGTCTGTCCTTATCAATAGCTGGCCTGGATGCAGTAGGTCTTTGAAGGCCATAATAGCATTTTGTACTGCTAGCATTTCCTTTTGATTGATGTGTAGGTGCTTCTCTTTTTGGGACCATTTGCCCTGAATGCACTGATCTTTCATGTGCGCCCCCCAGGCGTAGTCCGAGGCGTCTGTTGTGATGATTTGATTTGCTTGAGGCATGCAGAAGGGGAGACCTATGTTTCTTTGGCATGCTTGAGTCCACCACAGAAATTCCTTTTGAAGACATGGAATGAGTGGTATAATTGTTTCCAAACTGTGGCTGTGTTGAGACCATAAGTTTTTTAGGTACCATTGAAGTTTCCTCATATGCAGCTTTGCACATGGGATCAGTAGGATGCAAGATGCCATGAATCCCAGAGCCTGCAGGATTTTCCTTGCAGTCAGCCTGGTGAAGGTTGCCATTTTGCTGAAGTATTGAGATAGCTGCCCTTGCTTCTCTGGCGTGAGGTAGGCCATCTGGGTGCTTGTATTCAAGCTGGCACCCAGGAAAATTATTGTTTGAGAGGGTATTAGTTTTGATTTCTTTTTGTTGACTGTGTATCCCAGAAAGTTCAACAATTTTATTACAAACGCCAGGTGTTTCAGAAGTATGTGCTTGCTGTCCGCTTGGATCAGGCAGTCGTCCAGATATGGGTATATTTGTATCCCTTGAAGTCTGCAGAAGGCAATTACTGATGCCAGGCATTTCGTAAACACTCTGGACGCAGTAGATAAGCCAAAGGACAATGCAGAGAATTGATAATGGGTTGAACCTGCAAGAAATCTGAGGTATCTTCTGCAATCTTGTCTGATAGGGACATGCAGGTATGCCTCCTTGAGGTCCAATGTTACCAGCCAAGACTCCTTGCTCAGCATGGGAAGAAGCTGCTGTAATGTGAGCATCTTGAATTTTGGTACGAGTAAATATGTGTTTAGGATGGATAGGTCCAAAATAGGTCTCCAATCTTTGTCCTTCCTTGGTACCAGGAATAGTCTGGAATAAAATCCTTGACCCTGTTCTTTTGCAGGTACCTCTTGAATAGCTTTCATGTCCATGAGAGCTGAAATTTGTTTTTGTGCCTCTGCCCTTTGATTTTGTGGCAGGTTTGGCATGCCTCTCATTTTTGGAAGGGTGTGAAAGTGGAATCTGTAGCCTCTGTCTATAATGTCCAGGATCCATTTGTCTTTTGTGACAATATGCCAATTTTTTGAAAATAATACCAGTTTTCTGCCTAAAGGTGCTGCCATTAAAGCTTTGCTTGGCATGCAAAGGGGAAAGTCATTGTGTCTGCTTTCTGAATGACTGTGATCTATCTTCTCCACATCTTTGTGTAGGTGCTTGCCATTGTCTGGCTCTGAATGATCCTTGAGATTGCCCTCTACCCCTCGGGCGCCTGTATCTGCCTCTTTGAGGTCTGTCCGTGGCTGGAAAGGACCAATTTTTTGAAGGCCAGTTTCTGCTGAAACGTGGAGGTTGTACCTGTAGGAAATCTTTCACTGTTTGCATTGATCTTGCCTTTTCCTCCATTTTCTTTAGTACCTCCTCAGCTTTAACACCAAACAATACATCTTTTTGAAGAGGTTCATCTAGTAATTTAGCTTTGACATGATCTGGTAAAGTTTGCTCTTTGAGCCAAGCATGTCTACGTATGACAGACCCTGTAACAGCAGCTCTACATGAGGCCTCTAAAGCATCAAAACCACACTGCAAGGTATGTTTACCCACTTGCTCTGCACTATGCAACAAGTCCTGCAACTCCTTTAAATCTGGTTGCTCATGTTATGTCATTTTGCTTTTCAACTGAGATAACAAAAACTGTTGATACTTTAACATATGGAACTGACAGTTTAATGCCCTCATGGTTAAAGTGGCCGAGGTGTACACCTTTTCCCCCCACCTTTTTAAAGCTCTGGAATCTCTCTCTGAAGGTAATGGGTTTTTGGCAGTAGAGGCCTTAATCCCCTTGGGACCCTGAGAAATAGTTTCTGGGTCAGCAACATAGCTTTTGTATAGGAATTGGTTGGAATCAGGAACCCGGTAATACCTGTCAGGTTTAACAGGAGCTGGAGGTAAAGAATCTGGGTTGAGGCTGGCTTCTGTGTACACATCATCTAATATATCCAAGACAGGAGGGATAGCCAGAGGCCTGTGCTGGGGAAGCAAGAGAAAATCTCTGAGCCTTTTCTTGGAATCTGAGTAATCTTGGCCTTCCCAGTGGAAGTGTTCCCTTAAGGTATGTAAGGTTTCCCCAAAAGAATAGTCCTCGGAGGGGGAGACCGAGGGAATGGACTCCTCAGCATCAGAGTCTTCAAAAGGGGAATATGAATATTCCTGATCCTCAGAATGTTCTGAGGTAATAGAGGCTTGATCTGAGGAAGGGTAGTCTTCCTCCAATCTGGGCCTTTTGTCCGAGGGGGGTTGGGAACCCCTGATAAGAGTAATCAAATCCTCAGCCATTTTGAGCATCTGTTTTTTAGGCATGGGGCCTTGAGAGGGGCTCTGTGGACCTTGTCTTTTAGTTTTCATGGCTGCTTTAGATTTTGTGAAAGCCTTAATGGTAAAGGAGGAAGGCCTGTAGACACCTTGAGAAGTGGCAGGCCTGTCTAAACTCTGAGTTTCCCCGCCAAGAGTGGCGTCGGTATCTGTAGTCGGAATGGGGGTCGAGGAGCCTGCGACCTCGGGCACAGAAGACATCACTAAAGAAGCGTCATCGGTACTCAGGGGCTGCGTAGGCGCCTCGCTGAGAACCGGAGCACCGGTAGTCGGCTTTAGCGTGGTGTCGGTAGAAGTCGTGGACCTTGTATGTCGGTCCTTATCTTTGCATCTTTTACTCAAAACTGGAGTCGGAGTATCCGACGACATAATGTAATTAAATTTTTTACCAAAACAGTGTTGGGCGAACTCCGCCCGACGCTTAATAGTGCGTTTGTTGAATCTAGCACAAAAACGGCAGGCCGAGACATCGTGGTCTGGGCCTAAGCAAGGAATACAGAAAGAATGGAAATCCTTATGCGGTATTTGCTTCCCACATGAAATGCAATTATTAACTTTGTCTGACATCGGTCTGAGGCAAGAAAAGTTTCCCCAACGGGGTACTTAGCTTTCAAGAAGATTTCGGCTGAAATATTTTTGTAAATCTCAGGAGCTGGCCGACTGGCACTTGCGAACTGCTTCTGCTTCGGGCACCGCGTGGCAAGAAAGACTGAAGAAGATGGCGTCGGCTGGTTCTTTTATACCCCTGCCGCACTGACGTCAGGTAAGAAGCGACAGCAACTGATGCCAGACCTAGACTTTGGAATTCGGCCGACCGGGGACCCGCCTGACGGCAGGATAACCTATCTGTTATGACTGCAGCTGTATGCACGATGATCATCATCAGGATTTCCAGGCAGAAACGAGAGCAATGTGAAAGAAAGATACCTATACAGTTCCAGTAGTAGCAGGAGCAATGGGTCTTAGAAAAATAATCTACAATCATATTTAGATACACTACCGATGCATATAACCCCATACGAATTGCAGGAGGAGTCATTACTAGGCACATTGCGGGTGTTGCAAAGAGCACAGCTGGCTAACAAAGACTGAAACAATGCTAATTTCATGAACTTTAACCAAATTTTGACTTAGGAATGGGGTCCAATCCAGCCATGGTATTAGAAACCCAAAAGACTTGGGAGAAAGTAAATAAGACAAAATTTAATTCAGAAGGAAGCCAGTGACAATGATACAGTGGGATTAAATACCCAGGTGAACCACTAGAATGTCTGCAGTACTGGTAGATTTGGGGGTCAAAGGATCAGCAAAGCAGGAGGAGGAGGACACTATGCCAAGCATAAAAAAAATGGAATGAGAAAAGTATACATTTTCCAGGCCTGTTTACAAGGAGCCCTGGGAAAAGAATTTCTTAACTTCTCTGTTCTGACAGGAGGCAAACAGATCTACTTGAGGTGTTCCCTACAGCTGGATTAATTCTTGGAGGTTTGCAAAATAAATCTTCCATTACAGGAGTCTGTTCTGGTCATGTTTGGCTTGTTTGCAACCAAGTTATGTTTTGAAAGAATGCATAAAGCTCGAAGAGTCAAACTGATTTGAGATTCTGCCTCCCAGCCTATCACAGCATAAATTCAGAGGTATATAACAGGTTAATGACCACTAGGGCCTTTATAAGCCTAACCATGCAACCCAAATGTGTCCCACATGTTATGTTTTAGACATTTTTATAGGTGGTGTCGGTTATGACAGGATTTACTGACTGCCTTGGTTATTTGGAGGCATGGGCACCAGACCAAGGGTAAATTTTCCATTTCCAATCCAATGGTCCAAGTTACACTTAAATAGGGTTAGGGAGAGACTGTTTCATATGGAATGGGAATGGATTCCAGAGAATAGGAATTCTCTGAAACAGATATCTGTCTCTCCAACATGTCGTATTTATGTTGCAAGCAAAACTTAGGTCTTTAATCAAGTAGTTCTGATGCGGTTTTGTTTTGCGAATGTCCAAATGTTTATCAGAGTAGGGTCCAGAGATGCCTTGTATGCTAGACATAGATCACCTCTCAGTAGTCTACAGGAGAAAGTATAGAGAAAGGGCTTTGAGGCAATTCACACAGGGCATTGTGTTTATGCCCTGCATTATTTTTGTAAAGGACCTTTGCAGATGTTCCATTTGCTGCAAGTGTATGGTCAAGTTGATGGGTTTGATAAGGGTCAAGTATAGTGGCACAATGTGTTCCCTGGACCTAGACACCATGCCCTTACAAGTTGAGTAACACAGAAGGACTTAATTACGACCTTGGACAGATGCTGATCTAAGGCTAGGCTACCACCTGCGTGTGTCCCAGATCTCTGACTAGTGGGTTAACTCTTAAAGGGGTTTATCGATGATGTAGGTTTCCCCCGAAGTTGTTAACTTCCCAAAAGATACTATAATGCATTTCTTGCCATCGAGTTTTAAGCAGTGCTTTGGCACCAGTCATTTGTTTGTGTTAAACCCCTTCGCAACATGTTCATGTCCTTGGGACATTCTATGACTGCTCCCAGTTTGCAATCATCTGCAAAACTTGGTCAGCCAGGGACCTCTGACACTGGCTTTGACTTCCAAGAAGTAGATGCCAAACAGGAGTGAGATCAGAATGGAGCCCTGAGAGATGCCACTTGTGACTAGCCTCTTTGTGGAGGTGGTCTCACCAATCCTCCCTTCCTGGGTCCTATCGTGTTATACAGGGGTTTATGTCTAATTCTGTAAGTTTGTTAACAATGCCATAATAGGGTACTGTATCAAGTGCCTTAGCCAGGTTATGGTACACTGTATGCACCATCTTACTGTCATTCATTGTCTTGGTGTCCTCAAAGTCCTCCAGGTTCACTAGGCATGACTTTTCTTAGACCAAACTAAACTGGTATGATCCAGCATCTGAAAGCCTCCTATGTTAGTTTTATATACAAGACTAGTCAGTCTAATGGGTCTACAGCTTCTTGGATCTGTTGATGGTATGTCCTTATGAAGGGGGATGACAGTTGCAGGCTACCATTTTCATGCCATGAAGCCTGTTTTGAGACTACATTTGAATAGTAAATCCAGAGTCCTGACAGGTCATACTTTAGACTATTCAGGAGTCCTCCCAGGATATTACTGGGACCTATTGAGGCTGTGTTCTAAACCATACCAAGCACAGCCAGGACATGCTCTCTATTTATAGCTGGAGGGATTATGTCTGAAAGTATTTCTTGTGGGTGGCTGGGGATTAAAGTTGGAACTGAATTTATCAGCCAAAAGATTCGCTCTATTGCCTGACTCAAGAGAATCCGGTACCATTAACCACCACTTCAGCACACTGCTGTGTGCTGCTTTTGAGGTTTCTGACATACCTGAAAGCGGCATTATGGATGTACTTCGTGTTTCACTGTTGCAGTCATCACTTTTGGGTTATCTACTTGCAGTAGCCCTCAGTCGGCCTGATTAACAAAGTCTTAGGTCCTGCGTCAGTTGCTGTCCCTTCTTCCATGACATCAGGTCGTCATGGGTATAAAACATGCAGCCAACGCCATTTCATCAGTCTTTCTTGCCGTGCGGTGCCCGAAGCAGAAGCAGTTCACAAGTGCCCGTCGGCAGACTCTTGAAATTTTCATTTTCGAGTTTCAGAACCGAAGTTTTCAACTAAAGCGAAGTACCCAGTTGGGTAAACTTTTCCTTGCTCCTTACAGATGTCAGTAAAAGTTAATAATTGCATTACTTGTGGAAAGCAAACACCTCAAAGATTTTCATTCATACTGTATTCCTTGCCTAGGCCCTGACCACTACGTACTGCGCTGTCAGTTTTGTGCTTTATTTAATCAACGCACTATCCGTCGGTACATTTTTGCCACTAAATATTTCAGTTCTCGGTTTAATTATCCGGAAATGACGTCTGTTAGCCATCCAACTACCGGGATTCCGAAAAAATGCAAGGATAAAGGCAGAGACAGGCAGCAGAGGTCCACAACTGCCGAAACTTCTCCTAAGCCAGTCGCCAGTTCGCCGGTACTCAGTGAGGCAATTTCGCAGCCCCTGATATCCGCTACTTCTGATTCGCAGGCCTCTACTGAGACCCATTTGGAGTCCAGTAAGTCGCAAGATGCTGCAACTATGGAACCTGCGGATGTCTCTACCTTGGATGGGTCCGGAGCCACTGTGCAGGTACCGGCTTCTGAGGGTGTATTCAGACCTACGGACTTGCATATTAAACCAATGCCTCCTTCTCCTTTTAGGCCTAAATCTCAAACCATGCCTAAAAAAACGACACCCAGGCCACATGCTCAGGCCTCTATGCCTAAAAAACAAATGAAAACAATGGCTGAAGATCTTATAACTTTAATCAGGGGAAGCCAGCCTCCCCCTTCTCAAAGACCTAGGACTGAAGTTGTTTATGAATCTTCTGACCTGGATTCTGATTTTTCTGATTCTTCTGATGATCTGGATTTGCCCTTATCTACTTATGAGGATTCTGATGCAGAGGACTCTATTCTCTCTGCTTCTCCTCCAGAGGATTTTTCTTTTGGTGAAACCTTACATACTCTAAGGGAGCATTTCCACTGGGAAAGCCAGGATTCTTCTGATTCGAAAAAGAGGCTTAGGGATTTCTTTCTCCTGCCTCAGCATAGGCCTTTAGCTATTCCTCCTGTATTAGACATTGTTGATGATGCCTTTTCGTAATCTAGTTTGGCCCCTGATTCTTTGCCTCCTGGTTCCAGAAAACTTGACAGATATTACAGGGTTCCTGATTCACATAAGTTCCTTTTTAAAAATCCTATTGCGGATCCAGAGACTTATTTCACAGGGACACAAGGGCATTAAGGCTTCTACTGCTAAAAATCCTACCCCTTCTGATAGAGACTCCAGGGCGCTGGATAGATGGGGTAAGAAGGTTGACACTTCTGCAACCTTGGCCATTAGGGCTTTAAAATGCCAGTTTCATATGTTAAAGTATCAACAACATGTTACTGGATTGCTTAAACAAAAAACAATGTTGATTCCTGACTGTGCAGAAAATAAAGAATTACATGTTTTAATGCACTCTGCTGAACAGGGTAGAAAACATACTTTGCAATATGGATTTGATTCTTTAGAGGCCTCTTGCTGGGCTGCTGTTACTGGTTCTGTGCTCAGAATGCATGCTTGGCTTAAGGAGCAATCTTTACTTGATCATGTTAAAGCTAAATTGCTGGATGCCCCCTTAAATCAGGACCCCCTGTTTGGCAACAAGGCTAAGGAGGTTCTTAAAAAGATGGAAGATAAAGCTAAATCTATGCAAACTGTTAAAGATTTCTTACAAGTTCAGCCTCCTAGATTTAGTAGGCACTAGCCCTCTAAAGAATTGGTCCTTTCCAGCCTCTTCAAGGTCTTCTCAAGCCAAACCCAGACATAGCAGGAACCCCAGGTTTCAGTCCCAAGGGACACACAAGACTAAGCAGTAGGGGGTTTCCGTACCCAAATAAGGGAGTAGTAAGACTCAACCCTATGGAAAACAGTTTCAATGACTTGCTTCTAAAACTTCCAAGCACTTCCCAACTGAATGCTCCCTTAGGTGGAAAGATCGGTCTGCAGGCCAAAAACTGGGAACTTATTACCCAGGACAAATGGGTTTTAAATATAGTGTCCTAAGGATACAGATTTCACTTCCACACCTTGCCAACATCAAGCGGGTGGCCAGATCTACCCCCAAATCAGTGGGCAGAGGCCCAAAATCAAGTACTCTCTCTCTTAAACATGGGGGCTATTCAGTTGGTACCAGAAGAGGAAAAGGGACACGGGTTCTAATTCGAGACTTTTCCTAGTACCCAGAAAAGGCAATATATGGCGTCCTATGCTGGACCTTTCTACTATAAATACCTTTCTGGTGATTCCAAAATTCAAGATGCTGACTCTTCACCAGCTGCTTCCTATGCTAGGCAAAGATGCATGGTTGGCAACACTAGATTTAAAAGAAGCATACCTGCACATCCCTACCAGGGAGTATTGCAGAAGATACCTACACTTCAAAGCAGGCTACATGCACTATCAGTTCTCTGCACTGCCTGTTGGCTTATCTACTGCGTCCAGGGTATTCACTAAGTTCCTAGCTCCAGTTACTGCATTCCGCAGGCAAAGAAATATTCAAATATACCCATATCTGGACGATTGTCTAATTCAAGGGGGTTCCTGAGGGATTTATTTTCTGTGTTTTGGGGAAACCTAGGAATTTTGGTGATGAGGCAGTTTTTCATGATAAGTTACTGGAAATGGAATCCAGGTTCATTCTGAATTTCAAAACTCTTTTTCCAAATGGCATGAACATGGAAATTTAAAATTTCAAATTATACATTTTTTAGAGTGGAATTTATGCATAAAAGTTTTGTGTTTTTTTCATAATGTTTATTTACAATAGGCATATAATTGTGAGCATTATATTTTTTTTTAAAAATTCATATGAGATGGAGTGCATACAATGTATTTAATGTTGTTATATAAATGGATTATTTGACTCATGGAATTATATAAATGTTAGTTAAAGTTTGTAAATTTATGATACACCATACTCATATGAAATGGAGTATGAAATTACAATAGTGAAGTCAGAAATCATAATAATGAAGTTAGAAACTTCAGAATGAAAACTTATTATTGATGTTAGTTGGTCAATTGTTTAATAGGGTTATTGAATCACTTAATTGGATGTATTATAAAAGGGGTGTTGTTTGATTTTAAAAATGTATTCCAAGAGAAGGCGAAGGCCGAGGTACCAGAATTAAAAAACTTGTCAAACATTGTTTGCTGTTCGTGTTGTGTTCCAGTATTCAAGGTTATAATTTTGGAGGTTTGGAGTTGGTTGGTTTCGTGGTCCTTATGTCTCTAAACGCAACTACAGTTACCCCGTTGGGTACACAATTGATTCAACCGGTGAATTTTGTTTCCATTTGGAGAGAATGGGAAGAAAAATTGGCTTTGAATGACCCTTGGGTAGGTGCTGCCACTGACTTTTCAGAAAAGTACATTGAAATGGAAAAAGCAATGATTAAAGAAGTAACAACTTTCTATGATTTGAAATTGCTGGAAAAGTATATAAGTTCAAACATAACTACAAGGGGTTTAAGAGTGGAGTGGTTGCCTGCTTTTGAATTTACTGATGATGAAGTTGATTTACCTTCAGAATGGAGAGCAATTTCTCTTAAATGTACATTAAGTTGGCTGGGTGTGTTGGCAAAAAGAAATGAAAGAATTCTTGAAAAAGTCCGTGCTTCAATTTTGCAACTGCAAAAAACACTCATTGAAGAGAGTTCTGTGAGTGTTTTTGATAAAAACTTGGTTGATATTAAGGGAAGGGTCTCAAAGGTAGAAGCGGAGGTTATTTCACACAAGAAAAGAAAATTTCTCCGTGACACCAGAGACCATGATTCCGGTAAGCTGTTTTCCTGGCAGTACAGCTTTAAAAGAAAGCGTGGCACTGTTCGTGACGTCAGAGGAGGGTCGAGGTCTGGCGTTGGAGACACATCTGCATCTTCCATCGAGGAATCTGGTAGCAGGAAGAGCGTTTCGTTCGAGAATTTGAATGTGGAGCAGGATACGGTTTCGGAATCTAATGGAATAACGAGCAATTCTGGGCAAAGTCCAACACAGTCAAAGGGAAAAAGGTGCCGTTTTCAGAGCAAGGGAAGGAGAAGATGATAACCTTTGGGGGAGAGACAGAGACAGCAATTTTGACTTTGGTGGGTTTGAAAGTGTTGGTGTGCAGCGCAACCTTGGACTTATGGACATATCTTGTTCACAATGGGATGGAGGTGAGCGTTTCAACATTTTGAACTTGTCTAACTGCATTATCACTAAATTCGCAAAACAGGTTTTGTATAAGGGAACAAAATTTGTTCCAGTACGTTTTCCCTCCTTGGCGGACATTTCTCTTGATGTTAGGGAATTTTGTAAAAAACTACATTTGAGAGAATTTTTTTCTGAGGAAAAAAGTATTGTTGATGTTGTTAATGTGGATGAGGGTGATGTTAGTTTAGACAATTCCTTAATGAATATGACATTGCATGAAAATGATTTGATTGATATATTTTCACATGATGACATTTGTTCTGATGGGAGTGGTTTTGCATTCAACACTGGATATGGTAGGTTGACTGTTCCTAAAGTTCCATACAAAAGTAATTTCATTCCACCCAAAAGGAATACAGCTATTTGTGTATTTGAAAGGACTTTGTTAAAACAGTTAGAGGAGGAACATGAAAAGTTTTGCAGGGGCAAGAAAAAGTACAATCTAAGTAGGGATGAGTGGAAAGTTTTATCTGACTTAAGGAAGTCCAATAAACAGTATGTATTCACACAGGCAGATAAAGGTGGCAACTGGGTTATTTTACCTAGGGAAAATATAACTCAAGTGCTTTGGATTTGTTACTGGATGTTAATACATACACTGAATTGGTTTCCAACAAGTGTAAGGAATACAACTTACTGCTGCTGGAACTATTGGAGAGGGGAGAAAGGTTGGGCTTCTTTATGTCTGCTGATATAAAAAGATTGTACATTAAAAACCCAAGAAATGCTAGATTTTTCATTATTCCTAAGGTGCATAAGGACATTAGGAATCCACCGGGTTGTCCCATTGTTTCCGGTAAAGGGGCTTATTTGCAAAACATTGGGATATTCTTGGATTCTATGTTAAAATGTCACTTAGATAGGGTACAATCACATGTAAAGAACACAAAAGATGTGTGTGCTAAGATAAAAAATATTAATTGGGAGCGGGACTTTTACTGGGCCAGTGTTGATGCAAAATCTTTATATACTAGTATTAATAAGCATTGGGGATTGGACGCTGTTGGTAAAATGTTGGGGGAAGGACCAAGGACTAATTACATTCTCAACTTGTTGGAATTCTGTTTGACAGACAATTGTTTTGAATTTGAGGGGAGGCATTTTCTGCAGAAGGAAGGCACGGCCATGGGGGCAGCATTTGCGCCCTCATATGCAATTCTGTTTATGGCCCATTTTGAAAATTGCTTTATCTACCCCAGGGAATTTTTCAAAAATAATGTGATAAAATATGTAAGATTTATTGATGATCTTTTGTTTCTGTGCAGAGGTGATCCTAAAGAATTTGAGGGATTCATCTCAGGAATAAGAGAAAACCCATGGGGTTTAGATTTCACTTACTTGATCGGTGGTAAAAGCATTCAATATTTGGATATTGAAATATACTTGGGTTCTGACAATAAAATACAGTATAAACCCTTTCATAAAGTAACAGCAGCAGAGAATTTTTTGCATGCTTCAAGCATGCATAGTGACCATCTCATTGACTCCTTACCGTTTGGAGAATTCAAGCGTATTGGAGCCAATACTTCTGAAATGAGAAGGATCAATAATGAGTTTAATAATATTGAGAGAAAACTTAAAGATAGGGGTTATTCTAGTGAAAAAATTAGAATGGCCAGAGTTAAGGTAGAACAGGAATTGGGTTTAAGGGAAACCTTAGGAGGGGTCGAAGATATGCGAATGAAGGCTCAGGTGCACAGATGGTTAGATCAGAGAATGAAAAGTCAATTGATAGCATATATTTTGTCACCAAATATTCGCAATTTTCTTGCATATTGAGAGAGTCAGTGTCGAAGTTGTGGCCCATTATCACTGGGGATGACAAGGTGGGAAAATTATTTCCGTCTAAAGTTACCTTTTCTTATAGTAGATATTCCAATTTGAAGGAAATATTGAATGTTAGAAATGTATTCAAAGAAAATATTAGAAAGGGGACCTTTAGGTGTGGAAATTGCAAGGTTTGTCCCAGGGTTAAAAGCTTGGATGGCACAAGAATTAATAATGTAGTATACAGGGCTCTAGAATATTTTGATTGCAATTCCACTGGGGTAGTGTATATCATAGGGTGTGGCTGTGCAAAACAGAGGTGGTATATAGGTCAAACTAGCAGAAGGGTTAAACTGAGAATTCTTGAACATTTGGGAGATATAAAACATAAAAGAATGGAAAGTCCGGTGGCCAAACATTTTTGTGAGCAACACAAGGGGGTTCCTGAGGGATTTATTTTCTGTGTTTTGGGGAAACCTAGGAATTTTGGTGATGAGGCAGTTTTTCATGATAAGTTATTGGAAATGGAATCCAGGTTCATTCTCAATTTCAAAACTCTTTTTCCAAATGGCATGAACATGCAAATTTAAAATTTAAAATTATACATTTTTTTAGAGTGGAATTTATGCATAAAAGTTTTGTGTTTTTTTCATAATGTTTATTTACAATAGGCATATAATTGCGAGCATTATATTTTTTTAAAAAAATTCATATGAGATGGAGTGCATACAATGTATTTAATGTTGTTATATAAATGGATTATTTGACTCATGGAATTATATAAATGTTAGTTAAAGTTTGTAAATTTATGATACACCATACTCATATGAAATGGAGTATGAAATTACAATAGTGAAGTCAGAAATCATAATAATGAAGTTAGAAACTTCAGAATGAAAACCTATTATTGATGTTAGTTGGTCAATTGTTTAATAGGGTTATTGAATCACTTAATTGGATGTGTTATAAAAGGGGTGTTGTTTGATTTTAAAAATGTATTCCAAGAGAAGGCGAAGGCCGAGGTACCAGAATTAAAAAACTTGTCAAACATTGTTTGCTGTTCGTGTTGTGTTCCAGTATTCAAGGACGATTGTCTAATTCAGGCAGAAAGCCAAGACACACTTTTGAATCATCTGGCCTTTATTCAAAGGGTACTGACTTGTCTGGGGTACACCATAAACGAAAAGAAATCACACCTGGTACCTTGTCAACAAATTACATTCCTGGGAGCAAGCTTGAATACAACTTCCCAGATGGCTTTCCTCACGCCAGGGAAACGGATTCATTTGACAACCTACTTCAAACAACTGGCCACAAAAACCCAGTTAGCTGCAAAGCAAATACTGCAAGCCTTGGGGTTCATGGCCTCCTGCATTCTCTTAATTCCATATGCAGGCTGCATATAAGGAACACCTGCAATGGTATCTCAAAAGCCTATGGTGTCAACATACGCAGGATCTAGAAGCAATGATTCCCATCATACCTTGCCTATGCCTAGAGTTCCTTGGGTGGGCAGAGGGCTGCCACCAAAACAGGGGACTACCATTCACACTACCCCCTGCCGTCCAAACCTTAACAACAGACACATCAGACTATACATGGGGGGGCCCACCTGGTAGCAAAGTGCATTCAGGGCAAATGGAACCCAAGTCAAATGCACCTGCATATCAATCAAAAAGAAATGTTAGCTGTACAGAATGCTCTGACAGCCTTCAAGGACCACATTCTTCCAGGACAATTAATGATAAAGACGGACAACACTGTTATATGGTACATAAACAAGCAGGGGGGGACACATTCTTACCCCCTCTGCAGACTAGCCATGGCATTGTGGAACACAGCCCTGAGCTATCTAGTACATTTACAAGCTCAATTCCTGCCAGGAAAACTAAATACACTGGCAGACAAACTAAGCAGAAACCTCATGGGCCCACACGAGTGGAAACTAGAACCAAGGATTTTCAACATGTTGACAAGCAAATGGGGGAGCCCAGATATACACCTGTTTGCCTCCCCCCGGAACTATCAGTTGGACAAATTTTGCACAAGGATTCCCCACAAACAAGCTTGGAAAGTGGATGCTCTGTCCTTCAGCCGGAAAAACCTATCAGTTTATGCCTTTCCTCCTCTGCCTCTGCTCTCCAAAGTACTACTAAAGATCAAACAAGACAAACCAAGGATGATTTTGATTGCACCAGACTGGCCACGCCAACATTGGTACCCCCCTCTTGCGCAGTGTGTCACTGTAGGCCCCATGGCACCTGCCTCAGACTCCTACTCTACTGTCACAGCAGGAGAACCAAATTCTGCACCCACAACTTCAAACACTGAATCTAGCAGCCTGGCTAATAACATAATTTCTCCTTCACCATCCCTCAGTAAACCAGTGATGGATATCATTTTAGAGGCAAGGAGGCCTAGTACCAGAAAGTCTTGCACAGAAAAATGGAAAAGATTCTGTGCCTGGAACCAAGTTCAAGGGATGAGCACAACAGTGCCCAATTTACCTCAGACTGTACAATACTTAACTGAGATGCTTCATAAGGGCCCATCTTTCTCCTCCATCAAAATTCATGCCTCGGCCATCTCAGCTCATTACAACACAGAACCGCCCCTACTTAAGCAGTTCCTCAGTGGGGCCAAAAATCTACCACCACCCAGGAGAGCTCCAACTCCAGCCTGGGACCTCAACTTTCTATTGGAAAAGCTCACCCTTCCTCCTTTCACGACAGCTGCCACTGCGGACTTAAAATTCCTTTCTTGGACAACAGCTTTCCTTTTAGCAATCACATCAGCAAGAATGGTATCTGAATTACAGGCCCTCATGGCACTGGAGCCTTTCATCATCTTTCATGCAGACAGGGTGTCCCTCAGGACCAATCCCTCCTTCATGCCCAAGGTGGTATCCAGTGTGGCTCTTAATCAGTCCATACATTTGCCAACCTTCTTTCCTAATCCACAGAACAAAGGGGAATGGAGTGCACAGACAACTTAGATTCTACTTGGACAGAACTAAACCTCAAAGGAAATCTGATCAACTGCTGGTGGCATTTGCTGCAGGGACAGAGGGGAAGGCTATTTCAAAGCAAACCACTTCCTAATAGATCGGCCATTGCATTCATTTCTGCTACAAACACCATGGAAAACCTATCCCACAGGGGATCAGACCCCACTCTACCAGGGCTGCATCTACCTCTACAACCTTTCTCAGAGGCATCCCTACCAGGGACATCCTAGAAGCTGCTACCTGGAGTTCTGTACATACTTTCACCAAGCATTACCATCTGCCAATTTTCTCTAAATCCAGAGCTGGCTTTGTCACTGCAGTCTTGCAGGGACTTATAGCTGGTCCTAATTCTATTTAAATTCCCCTCCCATCCTTAGCTTTGGGAATCTACCCAAAAGTGATGACTGCAACAGTGAAACACGAAGAACACAGTACAGCTGTGTACACTTACTATGAATGTAGACGTTCAAGTGTATTCACTGTTGCAGTCCTGGATACCCTTCCTCCAGCCACATTCTTTTTTTGGATATACCTCTACTTTCCTTTGCTATCTTCAAAAGCTTTTTGGTTTATTTGCTTTTTTGTTGGAGGTATAACCTTGTATATTTATAGATTTAATTGCTTCCCATTAAGGGGGCACCTGACATCTGGGGCAAGAAAAACTGATGTAATGGCGTTGGCTGCATGTTTTATACTCCTGACAACCTGACATGATGGAAGAAGGGACAGCAACCGACGCAGGATCCAAGACTTTGTTAATCAGGCCGACTGAGGGCTACTGCAAGCAGATAACCCAAAAGTGATGACTGCAACAGTGAATACACTTCGAACATCTACATTAATGGTAAGTGTACACAACTGTACTTTCTCTTTTCTAGGGAAGCTAAGTTGATCTCAAAACTAGCTTTACTGGACTTAATTAGCCCTCTTAGTTCCCTGTTTAATTTAATGAGAGAGTCTTATCTTTTAGGGAGTTACACTTCCTGACTTTTTTCCCTTTTGTTACTTAAAATGTTTAATTTGGGATGCTAGTACGATAGTTTGTTTTTGGAGTTAGTTTCGAACTTACTTCTGGTAGGTACAGTACCCTCCTATGTATCCTTTGACATGGTTGTACAGAGATTCTATGAACAATTCTGCTTAGGCTGCTGTGTTCACTGGGTTTGAAAGGGCAATGAATTTTGACAAACTATCACTGAATAAAATGTAGAAATTATTCCAGGACAAGCTGTCACTGAGTTTACTTGATTTTTTAAGGAGAGAGTTTTATAGTCTGACCTTACCAAGGAGGACATGACACTGGGGAGGGGGATAGCATTCTCCCATACTCATAAGTAGAAGGTCCAGTATATTGGAATCTTTAGCGAGTATATGCACTAAACAGTCAAGGGTGTTTGTAGTTACGAAGTCCAGGAATTTCTGTGTCTGCACATTTGAGGTCATGAGGAATACCCAGTCTATTGACGGGTAACAAAAGTTCCCCATAAGTAAGGTGCTAGGCTGGATGGCAAGTGTCTCCAGTAGGTCTAAGTATGTGCTATGAGTTTTGCGGGACAGAGGGGGGACTAACAACTTACTAGGATATGGTACAGGATTTTATCTGTGGTGACCTGCACATGGAGAAACTTCAGTGCATCATCCTGTTTAACCAACCTAGAGGTATATTGTCTGTTACTGACATATTGAGACACCTCCACACCTTTAGTCCACATATGTTCAGCTACTGGTCTAAAGTGAGGAAGGCACCAAAATCTTGCACTGAGTGTTGAGCGTCCAGTGACACTGTGTATGTACACCTCTCTCACATATTGTATCTGTTATTTTTTCAATTAAGTGGTTGTCAGTAAACATGAGACAATTTTTATACTGTTTCAAGATAGCCATATCGACCAAGCCAGCTCTAGAGAAGTTAGGAAGTTGTATATCCATGTTGTCTGGTCCTCTAATCGGTGACCTGCAAGGGTGCAGCATATGGAAGTTAAAAGAAGGCTATCAAGGGTATTTTTTTTTGGGGGGGGGGGTAGAGGCAGACTAGGCTATCAAATACTAAGTTTAATGGTACTGTCATTCAACAAGCAACCTAGCTGCTCTAAGCTCATCTGTGCTCAAGGTACTTTCTCTACACTTACTGCTTTACAGAGTACTGCTTTAAGGGCAGTTTAAGGAGATTTTGCTTGTAGTTGTTTGAATCTGTACAAGGCAATGATGCTGTGAACAGCTTCGGGCAAATGTGACAAATTTATACCAGCAATGAAAATGCAGAAAGCTCGAATACTTAGCCCCCCTCTGACCAATAAAATGATCATAGCTACATTCTTCTTACAAGTTTCCCAACTCAGACAGATCAGGCAAACACCTACTGCTACTAGATGAATAATCTCAGTCCATGTAATGTAAAAACACAGTTAAAGGATTCCCCAAGTGCAATGCTACCACAAAAAAACTTAAGAAAAGGCACACAGAAAGGCAATAAGTAATTCAAGAAAGTGTACTTTAAACAGCGTATAAAAGTGTAATTATTCATTAAAAGCACTCAGCTTTGCTGAATGGCATTAGATGCAAGACAAATACTGCTAAGGCACAGGCAAGGATACCAAGCAATGCTGAGCGCCATGGAAATGAGCCAAAAGACACCCAACTGTGCCAAATTTAGAGAGGCACTAAAAATAAGGGGAGCTTAACTAATAAGCCCTTGGGCAAATTAAATTGACTACACTTGGGGTTCCCTGGTGTCTTTCCCAAATCAGAGAAGGCAGACTACTGCCACTAGATGGTTCATAGGTTGGTACTAGGCTATCAGCCCTAGGTCCAATTCCTTGGCTATTTCTTCCCACACTATTTACTTCCCTGGACCCCTGTCTAGCAGGGCGACTGACGTGATCCCCAGGGTGAATTTCCTTTCTCCCATCCAATCGTCAAGGTTCCTTTTGAAGAGGGCCAAAGAGGCACTCTGCTTGACATGTATGGGCAATCTATTCCAGAGTCTGGGGAGTCTCTGGGTCAGGAACCTATCCCTCCAGCATGTTTTGTTTATTGTGATGACAAGGTTTAGATCCCTGGAGCGTGTGGCTCTGAGGGATTGGGATTTCTTTAAGTGTAGCATGTCCAACAGCTCTGCGTTTCACATGGCCTTGTATGTTAAGCAGAGATCGCCTCAGAGTAGACTATATGCGACAGAGTATAGCTGGAGATTTTTAAGGCGGTCAGCGTAGGGCATCTGCTTTAGGCCTGCGATTCTTTTAGTGAGGTATTTCTGCGGCCTTTCCAGTTGTTGCAGATGTCTCGAGAGGTACATACCAAACGGGGCGTTGTATTCTATAATGGGTCTAATTAGGGATGAGTACAGTGGGACAATGACCTCCTTTTTTCTGGATGAAAAGCCCTTAGTGATGAGGTGTGCCACATAGAAGGACTTCCTGACTGTTCTGGCGATGTGGTTATCGAAGGTGAGAACACTGTCCACCTGTGTCCCTAAGTCTCTTATCACACTTTCGGTGTTTAGTGTACTGCCACCTATATGGTAATTCACGGGTACATGTTTTTTTCCCAAAGGGGAGAACTATACATTTCTTGGCATTGAGCTTGAGCCTATGGCTCTGGAACCAAGCATCTGTTTCTCTAAGGCCCTTTTGTAGAATATCCACATCATTTGGGGATTCAGTAATGGCTCCCAGTTTGCAGTCATCTGTGAACTTTGTTATCCAGAGTCCCTTAGTGTTGGCCTGCATTTCAGAGAAGTAGATGTGAAACAAGAGCGGTCCCAGGACTGAACACTGAGGTACTCCACTTGTCTGGAGCTGGATTTGGAGTTGGCTACTTGACAGAGTGGGTTCTATCAGTAAGCCAGTTAGCAACCCATTGGGTGACTTAGGGATTAATGCCCAGCTTAGTAAGTTTATCTATGATTCCAGAGTGGGGGATGGTGTCAAAGGCCTTGGCAAGGTCTAGATAGGCTGTGTGGACCACCTTACCTTTGTCCATGGCTCGATTCGAAGAAGTCAATCAGGTTCAGGAGACAAGATCGGCCCTTCACGAACCCAAACTGGGTGGGGTCCAGTGTTTGAAGGTTGCCAATGTCTTTGTTGATAAGTTCCATGATAATACGCTCCATGGCCTTGCAGATAAGGCTTGTCAGACTGATGGGACGGTAATTTCCGGGATCCAATGTGGATCCCACCTTGTGGAGTGAGATAACTGTAGTTCTGCGCCACTCAGTGGGCATGAAACCTGAGGTGAGGCTATGATTAAACATGACACTTAGGTGAGGTGCCAGTTCTACACAGCCCGGGATGTCATCTGGTCCCATGGATGCTGTATTCTTAGCTTTGGAGAGTGCATTTTTTACCTGTGTGGCAGTTATTACTGGAATTTGGCAATCTTCCGGTATTGAGATGGGCCATTTAGGGGGTGAGAGGGGGGTGAAGTTGGCATTGAATCGATCTGCCAGGATATTGGCAATATCCCTGGGATCAGTATATTTAATGCCATTCTGTTTTAGCTCAGAGCAGATCTGAGCATTGCCATTTAGATTCTTGACATAGTTATAGAATGCCTTGTGGTTGTCTTTGGAATCTTTGGCAATTTTATTTTCGTAACTAGCTTTGGAGGATTTTATGAGGCATCTGGGTTTCTTACTGAAGCTGGTAAGGAAGTCTTTTGCTTCCTGAGATTTTCCTCTTTTCTGCAACAGTGTCTTCCTTTTGTTGTAAAGTTTGTTTATGGCACGGGACCACCAGATTGGCTTCCTTTTTTTGGATGAGAGCATCTTGGTTCTATTTGGGATGGCATGATTCATGCATGAGCGGATGTGCTCGTACAGTGCCTTAGTGTAGGATTCAGCAGTTGAACTTTCTGTTCCCGTCTGCATGGGTGTCATGAAGTTTGTCACTTCTGACTTGAGTAGTATGAAGTTGGCTTTGGAGAATTTTTTTATGGAGATTTCTTTACGGGGGGGGGGGTGGATGTTAAGGGCGATTAGCTTATGGTCACACCTGACTAACGAGGGGCTGACCATAGGTGTGGAACATTGATTTCCCATGCTGGTAATGACCGGGTCTAGGATATTGGAGCCCCTGGTGGGACTATGGATTAGCTGATCCAGGGCGTTGGAATTTATGAATTCCAAGAACCGTTGGGCAAAGGTGCTGGTACATGAGTATTTTTCCCAGTTAATGGCAGGGTAGTTAAAATCACCCAGTATTAGGGTGTTTGGTTCTATCTTAATATTTTCCAGTATGTTTAGAAAGATGTAGTGAGAATCTTGGGGTATGGTGGGGACTCTGTAGCAAGCTACAATTTGGATTGCAGTCTTACCTAGTGTTAGTTGCACCTGGAGAATTTCAGACGCATTGTGTTGGGCAACTAGCCTGGTGGTGTGAATATCCTTGGTGAATATTGACACTCCTCCACCTTTAGTGTTTCGGTCCTGCTTTGGTGGCCGAAAAGTGTGGTAAAAGTTGTAGCCTGGTATTGCAGGGGTGCTCTCTGGAGCCTTGAACCAGGTCTCAGTTACTGCACAGATATCGATGTTCTCCATTTTTAGGAGTGCCTCGAGAGAGTGCATTTTGAGGTTTAGACTTCTAGCATTGAGTAGCATTACCTTCAGATTTTGCTTGCTTGTACCTGTTACGGTGGTGGCTTTGTCTTTTGAACTTTGCCTAAAAAAGGCACTATAGGGGTGGTAAGACCCTTAGCCAGTAACCTGAATCCCAGGGGCGACAGGTGCAGACCAAATCTGGCAAAGAATCGTGGTCTGTCAATCATGTCATCCCAGGCAGACAGATACTGGATCCCCTTTGAATGACACCAGAAGCTTAGCCAATTGTTGAAGTCAATCATTTTGTCCTTATATTGTGGTATCATTCTGGGCGAAGGCATCAAGTTGGTACATCCTTAGTCCTCGATGTAAAAACAATGACAGAAAAAAGCATTCACTACTATGAACAACTCAGAGAACAGTTGCTTTATGTTTCTATGACTTGATTTGACTTTGAGAATGTGTACATTCTACGCTGGTTAGCTGTACACCAGCAAAATACCTACAGGGATATAACAGCAATTCACTTTGAATAAAGAGGCTTTTCCTTTTCTTCTTACTTGTTGGTTCTGGGGAGAACCAGCCACTCCACCAGGTTTGGAGATCCTATAAGGGGACCTACTTTACAATAGGCAAGTCAATATTTTTTCTTGATGCAAAAACACAGAAAAGAGCATGCCGAAGTGTGAAAACCCAATACTTTAACAGCAAGCTAGATAATTAATTCAGAGCAACTAAATCAGCAGAACAAACAACAAAAGGCAAAATGCACTTTTGTTTTTCAAAGTAAGCACAAGGAAAGGCAAACAAAGAAATCAAGATAGCAGCAGTGCAGAGAATGGGAGCGGCCATCGCCAGCAGTGTAGAATGGAAGGAGCTTTCAATGGTCAATTGCCAGTAAGGGTGGGCATATTAAAATAAAAACAAAAAAAAACCCACCAAGTTTAAAAACACAGAGCAAGAAATAATAGGGTAAGTGAGGAAAATCATCAAGGGGATTAAGTCTAGGTGCCCCTGACTGTTTATGTACCACATAACTGTGGTGTTGCCTGTGTATACCTGCAGAGGTCCTGGGGATCAGAGGTGATTCAAGGCCTTCAAAGCACTGATAACTGCCAATCTCTCTGTCTGATCCGTATGTGCTTCTCTGTCTGTGGGACCCCAAAGAGTCTGTACTTGTACATCATTTGGAACACTGAACACCATGTCTAAAGCATCTGTGCTGACTGGGGAGGCAGAAAAAAATAGAAGGCCCATACTGCAAGCTCTCTGGACTACCTACCATTCAGTCTCCCTCTCTACTAACTTCAGAATTGGGATTTCAAAAGACAAAGGGCATACATGCAGAGCCCAGAGTGATCTAAATTACCACTGTATTTTCCTCATGTGTAGTCTGGTCAGATGAGAACCATCTATGTCATATACCTCAGAATCCTGAGACACACTCTTGCAGACACATGATTTTGACTGGAGAAATTCAGGAAGAGATATTAAAGCAAGTCTACCTTGCCTGCAGGAAGAAAGGCTCTTCTCAGTGCAGGGTCCAGCAAACATCCAAAGAAAATTATTCTGCAAGAAGGGATGAGAGGAGACTTCTAAAATTTAGTTAAAAATCCAGAATACGTAGAAGTTTAACAGATGCTATAAAGACTTTTGACGGCTAAAAATCTGTAAAGATAAGACTGCCTTACAAATATGGAAAATGTGAATATCTTGAAGTCTGCAGCAAGTAATGACTGGATATAGACATCTGTGAATATCCTTGGTGCTGTGGATGGACAGCCCAAAGGACAAGACAGAGAACTGATAACATGAGCCAGACAGAGCAACTCTTAAACTCCTGAAATAGTCTGCAATTGGGATGTGATGTTAGCCGCCATTTAGACCCAGTTTTACCACGAAAGCTAAAGGGGTAATCAGATGTACAAGTGACTGAAGAGAACATTTTCAACTTTATAATCTTGACAAAACAGTTTAGAAAAGAAAGATCCACTGCAGGTCTCCAGAAATCTCCTGCTTTGGGAACTAGAAAAATTCTTGGAAGAAAAATCTTTGACCAGGAGAATAAGGGGGATTGTTTGATCTAATCCCGGAGATACAATATGTTGCAGGATGGGAGGAAAAAGAGAGATCTCAGACTCTGTACAGAGGGAATTTCCTTGGAAAGGGGGAGGAATTTCCACTGTAAAATATCTCCCCCACCTAGACTACTTTTAGAACCCAGCTGTCTTGAGATAATCTGACGCCAAAGAGAAGTAAAGTCTAACAGACATGGAAAGGTTGCCAGGGTAAAAGGGCAGGGGGATAGGCTGAACAGTCTTTTATTGGATGAAACACTCCAACTACCCTTTCCTTTAGTCACACTTTTAGCACCTCAGGTGCAGAAGGGCCAAACAGAATTTGCTTACCTAAAAGACAATTTAAAATTTTCAACTTAATATCACCTGCAAAGCATAGCAAACTTCCTCACAACTGATCTAGAAGCTGCAAATCTAGAAGAAGAATCAACAGCATCGCAGCCATACTTTCTCATGCGATTTAGCATGTTTTAAACAGCTGTCATGGAAAAGTACAGTTGTGTACCTACCATAAATGTAGATGCTCATGTGCATTCACTGTTGCAGTCATTATACTTGGGTTATCCTGCTGGCAGGCTAACCGCAGTCGGCCTGAACTCCAAAGTTTTGGTCCGGCATCAGTTGCTGTCGCCTCCTCCTTGATGTCAGTGCGCCAGGGGTAGATTGAGCCAACGCCATTTTCTTCCGTTTTTCTTGCCCCAGATGTCAGGTGCCCCCACAATGGTAGGCTAAAAATTATGCCAATAAATATACATGCTCTAAAGTAAACATTTCCTTCATCTAACAGCAAATACACCACATAGGTTGTATAGGATAGAGAAGTACAGATAAGTTCCAGCAAAGAAAAGGGGGTTGGTGGGTGGGTAACCTGGACTGCAACAGTGAATACACTCGAACATCTACATTTATGGTAGGTACACAACTGTACTATGTTCGTGTTTCACTGTTGCAGTCATTACACTTGGGTTGAATCCCAAAGCTGAGGTTGGGTGGCTGGATCTAAATAGGATTAGGAGGGGCTAGCAGGCCCTGCAGAACTGCAGTGGCAAAGCCTGCTCTGGATTTAGAGTAAAGAGGTAAGTGGTAGTGCTTGGTGAAAGTGTGCACTGAACTCCAAGTTGCAGCCTCTAAAATGTCTTTGGTTGATACTCCTCTGAGGAAGGCTGCAGCTCTGGTTGAATGTGGCCTAATGCCCTTAGGCACCGATTTGCCATGTTGTGCCTAACAGAAACGAATGCAGTGACCTATCCATTTTGAAACAGTCTGCTTAGAGATAGCTTTTCCTTGTGATCCTGCAGCATATGCAACTAAGAGCTGCTCAGTCTTTCTGAAAGCTTTAGTTCTGTCCAAGTAGAAGCGTAGCTGTCTGTGTATGTCCAAAGAATGTAGGAGTCTCTCACCTTTATTCTGTGGGTTTGGATAAAAAGTAGGCAAATGAATGGTTTGGTTAAGGGCCACACTGGACACTACCTTAGGCATAAAAGTTGGGTTCGTCCTCAGGGAAACCCTGTCTGGATGGAAAATGATAAAAGGTTCCACAGGCCATGAGTGCCTGTAATTCTGAGACTCGTCTTGCAGAGACTATTGTTAGGAGGAGAGCTGTTTTCCATGATAAGAATTTTATCTCAGCTGTATTGGCTGGATCAAATGGCGGTAGTGTGAGTTTTTCCAAGACATAGTTGAGGTCCCATGCAGGTATTGGATCTCTCCTTGGGAGTCTTATATTTTTGGCCCCTCTGAGGTACTGCCTTAGCAATGGATGAGAAAAAATAGGTGGTTCCGTATTGTAATGAGCTGAAATGGCAGAGGCATGGATTTTAATTGATGAAAAGGATAGGCCTTTGTCCAGCATCTCAGTTAGGTATTGCAAAATCTGAGGAATATTTGGTACAAAAGTGTCAATTCCTTGTGCCTGGTTCCAAGTACAGAATCTCTTCCATTTTTCTGCATAAGACTTTCTGGTACTGGGCCTCCTGGCCTCCAAAATAACATCCATTACTGCTTTAGAGAGAGGTGTGTTCTGAATGGCTACATTATCCGGCATGCTGCCAGATTTAGGGTCCTGAGTTGGCTGTGCAGGATCTGGTTGTTTTGTTGGGTCAGTAAGTGAGGAATTAGAGGTAATGTCCAGGCTGGGCCTTGAGACAAGCTCTTTAGGATTGGGTACCAGTGCTGGCAAGGCCAGTCTGGGGCAATCAGAATCATCGTTGGTTTCTCTTGTCTGACCTTTAGGAGTACCTTGGGGAGGAGAGGCAGAGGGGGAAAGGCATAAACTTTTAGTTTTTCCCAGCTGAATGATGGAGCATCCACTTTCCATGCTTGCTTGTGGTAAGTCCTTGTGCAGAATCTCTGTAGTTGGAAGTTGTGGGGGGGAGGCAAATAGATCTAGGTCTGGGCATCCCCATTCCTTTGTTATCCTGCTGAAGACTTGTGGATCCAGTTTCCACTCATGGGGATCCGTGAGGTTTCTGCTTAATTCGTCCGCCAGAGTATTTATCTTTCCTGGCAGGAATTGTGCTTGCAGGTGTACTTGATAATTAAATGCTGTGTCCCACAAAGTCATGGCTTGTCTGCAGAGGGGGTAGGAATGTGTGCCTCCCTGCTTATGTACCACATGACTGTAGTATTGTCCGTCCTTATCAGTAGTTGCCCTGGATGGAGTAGGTCCTTGAAAGCTGCCAGGGCATTCTGAACAGCCAACATCTCTTTTTGATTGATATGAAGATGCCTTTGGCTTGTGGGCCATGTGCCCTGAATACATTTTCCTGCCATGTGGGCCCCCCAGGCATAATCTGATGTATCTGTTGTTATTGCATGTCTGGCTGTGGGTTGGCTGAATGGCTGTCCCTTGTTGTGGTAACAGGTCTGCGCCCACCATCGAAACTCCTGTTGCAGGCAAGGAAGGAGGGTAATTAATGTTTACAGGCTGTGGCGATGTTGAGTCCAAACACTTTTTAGATACCAGTACAAGAACGAACAGTAGTAAACCAGTAAAAAACACACAAAGCAGGTGCCCAAGAGAAGTCAGTCCAAAAAACGGGAAATCCGTAACACTGTGGATAAACCGTTAAAGCTGGCAGCTTTTCCAAATGAATAAGAACTGTTACTAAAGACCAATGGTAAAATCCAAGTTAAAGAAAGCACAGAAAAAAATCCCTTTAACGCAGAATTTATTGATTACACAAGTTGAGCGTTTTCGCTGTAGCCACAGCTCCAGCTTCCTCAGAAGTACAACAGATTACAATCAAACTCCACTTTTAAAGTGCTAAGCGCGGGCTTTTTTTACTAGCAAAATTTAAAGGCATATTAGCCCTTCTTTTAAATTACTCAACGCATCAACACTAAATGCGCTATTTCAGATGAGAACCAATAACCTTACCTAACTAACCTTTGTTATATTCTTAATAAAAATTTTTGTATGTATGTTGGCCAGTCCAACATCCGATTGATGTTGAAAACAACCTGGAACAGTAATTCATATTTACTTATGAAATGTTGTAAACTAATTCATTTTCTACCTAGAACAGCAAAAAAGCATGAATGCAAGTAAAAAAACTATAATAATGTTAAAATTCAGTTTCTCTTCACAATAATTTACAATGTAATACGCTCCACTTTTGTATGTTACCCCCCAACTTAACCAACTATTATTTTGATAAATAAACTATCCTTTAAAAATACATACAAGTGATATGCGTACAATTACTCACTAATAGTGTGATACTTAAAATTACCATAACCCAATAGGTCATCACACTTACCCAAACACAGGGTCTGTGATTTGTTACTGAACATTTTATACCTTGAATAATACTACATGTACCCTAACCAAAAGGACTGTAGTTCTATGTTAAAAAGTTCTTTAAAAATCAGAACCATCCTACCCGACTTGGATGCATCAACGTTTATAACTTTTTAGTTTTAAAACGCAAGCAATGTTACAGTGCTCATTCAAACCCGGGAAAGAAAATGAGTCCAATAATAGTTGCCACTCTAGTTCTCTATTTTCAAGAAACAATGAAATTGGACCACCTCTTTCCGATTTGAGGATTTGATCTATAGCTAAGAACTGAAAACTGTGCCCAACATGTTTGTCTATGTGCTTTGCTAGTGCGTTAATTTTATTTTTCTTCCTCATAGCATAAGAGTGTTCGTACACCCTATCACGCAATCTCCTGTCAGATTTACCCACATAAAAAGCTGGACAGCAAGTGCAGGTAGCCAAGTAAACTATAGACCTCGAGTCACAATTTAATTTGTGTTTAATGTCATATTTCTTGTCACGTATTATAAAAGAATTTGTTGCCCTTACTAAGTGGCAATATTTACAGTTGCCACATTGAAAACAACCCTTATTCCTTAGTGCCCAGTCAGATGCTTTAGGTCTTTCCAAAATTGATTTCAGATTGTTTCCCCTTCTATAAATGACCCTAGGTCTGAGTCCAAATTTTTCTAAAAGTTTTTCATCATTGATAATAAAATACCAGTTTTTGTAAAGGATAGACTCAATAGCTTTTGAGTCCAAACTAAAGCTGGTAATAAAACTACTCCCTATGGTGCCACTAATAACATCCAGCACAGGGAAGGTCACTTTATCCACACCATCAGCATTTGTACCTATATCTAATGTGTCCCCTGTAGTAATTATTGCCCTTTGACCCTGTGATAGAAGAGGTGGATATAAGCCTGAGTCTCTTTTCTTAGTTACTTCATCAAAAATTTTGTTAAATAACAGTGCCGGATACCCTCTATTGGTGAACATTTTCTTAAGAAGCTCACATTCGTCCAAAAACAAATTCTCATTGCTACACATTCTAGAAGCTCGTATTATTTGTCCTTTAATAATAGCTTTCTTTTGTTTAAAGGGGTGACTACTTTTAAAGTGTAGCAGTGAGTTACAATAAGTGGGCTTCCTATATATGTTAGAAAAAAATAGACCTTTTGTAGAGTCCTTAGACAATTTAACATCTAGATAATCAATTTCTAGTTCAGAAAATTTGGATGTGAATTTTAAAAATTCAGTGGTACTATTAATTGATGTTACAAAGTTTTCAGCCTGTATGTTGTTACCATCAAACAGTATAAAAATGTCATCCAAGTACCTAGTGTAGAATTTGGTTAAACACATCAAATCATTGTTGTTAAACAGAAAATGCTTCTCCCAATATGCCATAAACAGGTTTGCGACGCAGGCGCCACAAGGGGAACCCATCGCTACACCCTGATTTTGCTTATAATATTTCCCATTAAAGGTAAAATAGTTTGAAGTTAGTATAATGTCCAATAGTTGGGAGATGGTGTCAATTTCCTGCTTAGGAACTTGCAATTCTGTTAACAAAAGAGTAATCCATTCTATTGCCTCAATGTGTGGTATTGATGTATATAGATCAATAACATCAATTGTAAGCAAATTTAATGTGTCTTTAAATTCCATATTTTGTATCTTTTCAAGAAAAGACCATGAGTCTTTACATATTTGGGTAAAATGCTTCAGATGTTTACTCAAAATATGGTCCACCAGTTGGGCACAAGGATAAGTAGAAGAAATACGGCTATCAATGAGAGCTCGAAAGGGTGGGTTGAGTAAGTCTTTATGCATCTTAGGAATGCCAAAAACTACAGGTGTTTTTGGCATAATAATATCAATATAGTTGTAAATACCCGAATTGATATTCCCATTAATATGCAAATCCCTAAAGTAACTTCTGTTCCTACAGTATGAGATGTTCATTTCGTTCAAGGATTTTTTTCTGTGCTTTCTTTAACTTGGATTTTACCATTGGTCTTTAGTAACAGTTCTTATTCATTTGGAAAAGCTGCCAGCTTTAACGGTTTATCTACAGTGTTACGGATTTCCCGTTTTTTGGACTGACTTCTCTTGGGCACCTGCTTTGTGTGATATAGATAGGTAGTTTGTTCCAGAATAAGGGAAGTCTCTGGGACAGGAATCTATCCCTCCAGCATGTTCTGTTTATTGTGGTGACAAGTTTTAGGTCCCTAGAGCGTGTAGCTCGTAGGGATTGGGATTTCTTTAAGTGGAGCATGTCTAAAAGCTCTGGGTTTGACATAGCTTTGTGTGTTAGGCAGAGATCGCCTCTGAGTAGGCGATATGCAACGGAGTAAAGCTGCAGTTTTTTGAGACGGTCTGCATAGGGCATCTCTTTGAGGCCAGTAATCCTCTTTGTGAGGTATTTCTGTGGCCTTTCCAGTTGTTGTTGATGTCTTGTGAGGTACATATCAAAAGGGGCATTGTACTCTATAATGGGTCTGAGTGACGAGTAGAGGGGAACAATGACCTCTTTTTTCCTAGATGAGAAACCTTTTGTGATGAGGTGTGCCACATAGAAGGATTTCCTGACTACTGTGGCGATGTGATTATCAAAGGAGAGACTACTGTCCACCTGTGTCCCAAGGTCTCTTATCACACTTTCGGTGTTTAAGTAGACTACCACCTATGTGGTAGTTCATGGGTAATGAGTTTTTACCAAATGGGATGACAATACACTTTTTAGCATTGAGCTTGAGGCCATGGCTTTGACACCAGGCATCTGTCTCAGCGAGGCCCTTTTGTAGGATGTCCACATCTTATGGAGTTTTGATTATGGCTCCTAGTTTGCAGTCATCTACGAACTTCGTTAGCCAAAGACCTTCACCAAACAGGAGAGGACCCAGAATTGAACCCTGTGGTACTCCACTTGTCACTGGTCTGAAGTTGGATTTGGAGTCTGCTACTTTCACAGTGTGGGTTCTGTCAGTGAACCAGTTGGCAAGCCATCTTGTGACATAGGGATTTATACCAGTTTAGTGAGTTTATCTATAATTCCAGAGTTGGGGATGGTGTTGAAAGCCTTGGCGAGATCTACACAGGCTGTGTGAACCACCTTACCCTCATCTACGGCTTTGGTGACTGCTTCAAAGAAGTCGATCAAGTTTAGAAGACATGATCTGCCTTTTACAAACCCGAACTGGGTGGGGTCCTGAGTTTGGAGATTACCAATGTCATTATTTATAAGTTCCATGATGATACGCTCCATAGCCTTGCAGACCAGGCTCGTTAGACTAATGGGGCGGTAGTTTCCGGGGTTTGTGGTGGCTCCCCCTTTATGGAGTGGGATAACTGTTGCTGTGCGCCATTCAGTGGGCACATAGCCTGAGGTGAGGCTATGATTGAACATGGTACTTAGGTGGGGTGCCAGTTCGTTTTGTAGTTCATGTAGAACAGCCTGGGATGTCGTCAGGTCCCATGGATGTTGTGTTCTTGGCTTTGGATAGTGTGTTTTTTACCTGTGCAACCGTGATTACAGGAACTTTGCATTCTTCTAGTATAGAGATGAGCCCTTTAGGGGATGACAGAGGGGTAAAGTTAGCACTCAACCTATCTGCCAGGATGTTGGCAATATCAGTTGGTTCTGTATATTTAGTGCCATTGTGCTGTAACGCAGAGCAGATCTGAATGTTTCCATTGAGATTCTTGACATAGCTATAGAATGCTTTGTGGTTCTCTTTAGATTCAGTGGCGATTTTGTTTTCATAACTAGCTTTGGAGGATTTTATGAGGGATCTCAACTTCTTACTGAGGCTGACCAGGGAGTTTCTCCAATCATGGGATTTTACTCTTTTTTGCAACAGTTTCTTTCTTCTGTTGTAGAGTTTGTTTATGGCAGGGGACCACCACATTGGCTTCCTTTTTCTGGAGGATAGCATCTTGGCTCTGTTAGGGATTGCACGATCCATGCACTTGTGTAAGTGCTTATAAAGTGCATATGTGTAGGACTCAGCAGTCATACCTCTACTGTCCGTCAGCATGGGTGTCGTGAAGTTTGCCACTTCTATCTTAAGAAGCATGAAGTTGGCTTTGGAGAAATTTTTTACCGTGATTTCCCTAATGGGGGGTGGGGGAGGGATGTGGATGTTTAAGATGATTAGCTTGTGGTCGGATCTGACCAACGAGGAATTGACCTCTGGTGTGGAGCACCGGTTGCCCATGTTGGTAATAACTAGGTCTAGGATATTGCTGCCCCTGGTGGGGGTGTGGATAAGTTGATCCATGGCATTGGAATTTATGAATTCCAGAAAACGTTGAGCATAAGAGTTGGTACATGAGTAGTTTTCCCAGTTAATGGTAGGGTAATTGAAAATCGCCCATTATTAGGGTGTTAGGTTGTACTCTAATACTTTCCAGTGCATCAAGAAATGAGGAGTGGGAATCCTGGGGCATGGTGGGGGATCTGTAGCAAGCTACAATTTGGATTGCGGTCTTGCCCAGAGTTAGTTGCACTTGGATAATTTCGGATGCATTATGCTGAGCAACTAGCCTGGAGGTGTGGATATCCTTAATGAATATGGACACGCCTCCGCCTTTAGTGTTTCAGTCCAGGTTAGGTGGCTGAAAGGTGTGGTATGAATTACAGCCTGGTAATGCAGGGGTACTCTCTGGAGCCTTGAACCAGGTCTCTGTCACTGCACAGATGTCGATGTTCTCCATTTTAAGGAGTGCCTCGAGAGAGTGCATTTTGAGGTTTAGACTTCTAGCATTGAGTAGCAATACCCTCAGATTCTTCTTTCCTGTACCTGTTAGGGTGGTGAATTTGTCATTTGAACCTTGCCTAAAAAAGGCACTATAGGGGCGGCTAGAGCCTTAGCCAGTATCCGGAATCCCAGGGACGACAGGTGCAGGCCATCTCTGGCAAAGCATTGTGGCTTGTCGATCATGTCATCCCAGGCAGACAGATCCCTTTAGAATGACACCAGAAGCTTAGCCAATTGTTGAAGTCAATCAAATTCAGGGGATAAGCCACACTGCAAGGTTCACGGTTTGCAGCTGTGGATGCACAATATGTCCCTTCTGCTGGGACAGCAGGGAAAGACCTGATGTAGGTGCCAGGGTGGTACTGCTGTCAGACTGCGTAGGAGTGGGTAACAGTGCTGGCATGGCCAGTCTGGGGCAATAAGGATCGTCCTTGGCTTGTCCTGTTTGATACTGAGTAGTACTTTTGAGAGGAGGGGCAGAGAGGGAAATACATAAATTGAGAGGTTTTCCCATATGAAGGATAGGGCATCCACTTTCCATGCTTGGCTGTGGAGGGTTCTGGTACAAAATTTGTTCAACTGATAAGTTTTGAGGGGAGGCAAAGAGGTCCACCTCTGGAGTCCTCCACCTGCGGATTAGACGTTTGAATGAGTTGGGTTCCAGCTTCCACTAGTGTGGGTCAAGTAGATTTCTGGTTAAGTCGTTTGCCTGGCAGGAATTGAGCTTGCAGGTGCACTTGGTTGCTCAGGGCTGTGTTCCACAGGGCCATGGCTAACCTGCGGAGAGGGTAGGAATGAGCTCCCCACTGCTTGTTTATTTATCACATAACTGTGGTGTTGTCTGTCTTCATCAGGAGTTGTCCTGGAAGGATAAGGTATTTGAAGGCTGTCAGAGCATTCTGTACAGCTAACATTTCCTTTTGAATGCTATGCAGAGGAAATTGTTCTGGGCTCCATTTGCCTTGAATGCATTTGCCTGCCATGCGAGTCCCCCACGCGTAGTCTGATGCACCTGTTTGTCAGGGTTTGGGAGGCTAGGGGTTGAGTGAAAAGAAGTCCCTTGTTGTGGTTTCATGCCTCTGCCCACCAAAGGAACTCTGCCCTTAGACAATGAATGATAGGAATTAGTGTTTCCAAGTCCTGAGAATGTTGACACCAGAGGCTTTTTAAGTACCATTGAAGTTTCCTCATATGTAGTATTCCATATGGAATTAGTAGAATGCATGAGACCATGAACCCTAGGGCTTGCAGTATTTTCCTTGCAGACAGCTGGGTTTTGGTGGCCATAAGTTTGAAGTAGCTTGTCAAATAAGTCTGTTTTTCTGAAGTGAGGAATGCCATCTGGGAAGTTGTGTTCAAGCTTGCTCCCAGGAATACAATCTTTTTGGTTGGTCACCAGTTGGGATTTCTTTTCATTGATGGTGTACCCTAGAGAAGTTAGAAACCTCTTTACAAATGCCAGGTGCTGAAGTAGCAATTCCTGACTGTCCGCCTGAATCAGGCAATCGTCCAAGTATGGGTAAATTTGAATATTTCTCTGCCTGCAGTATGCAATGGCAGGAGCCAGGCACTTAGTAAATACCCTGGGCGCAGTAGATAAGCCAAAGGGAAGTGCACAGAATTGATGGTGCATAGAGCCTGCCCTGAAACGTCGACATTTCCTGCAAGACTCCCTTATGGGGATGTGCAGATGAGCTTCTTTTAAGACTAGGGTGACTAGCCAGGCGTCCTTGGCTAGCATAAGAAGAAGCTGTTCCAGAGTCAACATTTTGAATCTTGGGACCACCAGGAAGGTGTTGAGAATTGACAGATCTAGGATAGGGCAACCAAGAGCCCTCCTTTCTGGGTACCAGGAATAGTCTGGAGAAGAAACCCTGTCCCCTTTGCTCAATAGGCACAGGTTGAATAGCCCTGATACTGAGAAGAGAAAGTACTTGCTTTTGAGCCTCTGCCCACTGGTTTGGAGGAAGGTCTGGCAGTGAGTGGAAGTAGAATCTGTATCCCTGGGATGCAATGTTTAGGACCCACCGGTCCTGGGTAATGGACATCCAGTTTTGTGCATGCAGGGCAAGTTTTCCTGCTAGGGGTGCAAGTACTTGGGCTTTGCTAGGAAGGAAGGTAGACAAGTCATAGTGAACTTTTTCCTTAGGGGGATGGCTTACCACTCCCCGTTTTAGAGGAGGGAGCACTCCATTGTTTAGATCTCTGCATACCCTGAAACTGTAGTCTTGGTGGCCTGTTGCCCTTGGGTTTGGACAGAGTGTCTGGGAGGGACTGGAAAGGAGCAGTTTTTACAAGGCCAATGCCTACTGAATCTAGGTGGCTGCACCTGTAAAAAATCTTTTAACAGTTTGCATAGATTTAGCTTTTTCCTCCATCTTTTTAAGAACAACTTCTGCTTTTGTGCCAAACAATTTTTCCTGGTTTAATGGAGAATCTAATTTTGCTCTGACATGGTCTGGCAAGATTTGCTCCTTCAGCCAAGCATGCCTTCTCAGTACAGAACCAGTGACAGCAGCCCTGCAAGATGCATCTAAGGCATCAAAACCACACTGCAAAGTATGTTTACTAACTTGGTTTGCAAAATGCATTAGCTGTTGTAAATCTTTATTTTCTGTACAGTCTGGAAGCAAAGTACAATGATCCTTTGCACTCAAGTATCTGAAGTTATTAGCTGCTAGGCTTCTCCAGTGCAAAGAGAGCCTTCCCCCAACTGCTTCCAGAGCCAAGCAATCGAGCCCCCTTTCAGGAGTGCTTGTACAGTTTCCCAGAGAAAGAATCTCTGTAATCCTGATTTTGCAGGCCACCTCTGCCACGAGTCAGCTTCTTCCAATGGAGCCCCCCTCTGCCCCGAGGGGAGCCACTGCCACGTGTGTCCTGAAAAGGCCCTTGGGATTTTCTGAACCACCTCTTCCCACTCTTCTGGTTCCCAGAGTAGGACCATTAGGGAGCAGAAAAACGTATGCCCACTGCAGACATGGTCTTACCATTTTTCTCACATCTGGCTAATGTTTCTCTGACTTTGGGGTCAAACAGGGACGATCTGTCAGAGGGAGCATTAACGAAAGAAGACTTTAAAGGCTCTGCAAACTCACATAAGCGCATCCAGGTGTGTTGCCCAAAATTCAAGGACCTTAAAGTAAAGGTCGACTATGCATACACTCGATTTCCGAATCTGTCCATCGCCCTGGACTCTCGATTAGGGGGATGAACAGTGGAACTCTCTTCTGCAAGTTCTTTCTTGGTGGCCTCTGCAACCACCATGGCATCTACTGCAAACCCCTTAGCCCAATGCTGGTGGTCCTCTGGTGCTGAAAGAATTTTGTCCTGTCTCCTGGGGACTGGCTCTACAGAATTGGGGGCCTTTCCAAGCCCGCTGCGTGATTACTTTAATAGGATCATCAGCAGGAGGGGTCACCCAAGAAATAAATGAGTGAACACCAAAAGCTTGCAGGTACACAGACTCCTCAGAGGTAGGGTCTTTGGGCTTTCAGTTACCCCTCTCTTTCAGAATTTCTAGAATGTTTCCAAAGGAGACTTGTTCTGGGGGCGACCAAGAGGAACTCTCCCCATCATCGAAGTCTCTGTCCTTGTGTGACAGATTCTTCTGGAAAATCCAAGTGTTTCCTCTTGCACGTCTTTTTCTGGGGTATCTCCTCAGTGAGGATCTCTGTGGAGGACTCTGAAGAAGAGGGACGCTGTGCAGGGGTATCCTGTAGCTTTGGTGCTCACTGCCTGGGAATGGAGGTTGGTGGCAGCTCTGGGAGAGAGGGAGTCACGAGATAAAACTCAGATAGGGGAGGAGCCAGCTGAGACCCTGCAGAAGCCAATGTCCTCTCCATAACATGGAAGGCAGGTCCTCCCAAAGAGGGATGTGACCCTGGAACTGATGAGGACAAACTTGGAACCATACTCCCACCCCATTCCGAGGAACTTGCCCCCGAAGGAGGAGCGGAGGAAAAGCCCATGCCAGCCAATGCTCCAAGAGGCAAGGACTGCGCCAAACAAAAATCTGGAGCCGATCCAAGCTTCTCGGATCCAGCAAAGGAGCTATGGCCCTGGGAGCCCATCGGTTCCAATGGAACGAGGAACTAAAGGCACACACTGGATCAAAAGGAGTAAAGGTTGTCGGCACCAGAGCAGCTGGAACTGTAGATACTGGAGTCATAATTTCAAAACCCTTAGTGTTATATCAATGGGGAAAACAGTTTATATTTAGTGAAGGAAATGATTTAAATGCTAAGGTTAAATTTTATAAAAGTTATGTGGATGATTGTTTTTTAATATGGGATGGTAATAAGGAAGAGTTAGAGAATTATGTTACTTATTTAAACAATTCCACAGACTTCTTGAGATTTAAAATGTTAGCTTCAAAAGAAAGCATAGTTTTTCTGGATATTCAATTATATAAGAAAGAAGGGAGGATAGAATCTACAATATATAAAAAGCTAGTAAATGCTTGTAGATATATTAATAGGAATAGTATGCATGCACCACATACTTTAAAAAGGGATACTAAAGGCACAATTAATAAGGGCTAGTAAGCTTAATACTGAAGAGGTTAATTGTATAACTCAAGCAAAAGAAATGATGCAAAAATTCAAAGGGAATGGTTACTCTGAATATATTGTAGAAAGTATATATAAGGAAGTCACAGATGGTAGAACAGATGAGTATAGGCCGATTTTTGGTAGAGATGTAATACAACAACCACAGAATCTAGATAAAAGAGATAAAGTCACCATGTTTAACATTAATAACAGGGATGTATGTAAAATAATACAAAAAAATTGGCTTATACTAATGGCTATGCCAGAGATTAAAAATATAATAGGAGAAAAACCACAATTCTCATATAGGAATTCGGAAACATTAAAACAGAAATTATGCTACAAGGATTTTAGAGAAGAAAGAGAAATATCTCAACATAAAATGGGAACAATAAAATGTCATAACTGTAGCTGTTGCAATGATATATATGATGAAACAGATAATTTTGAGTATCCTGTAACTACAAAAAGATTTATCTTAAGTAGTATATCTAGTAATGTGTACATTATGTACAGCATTTTATGTGGGAAAGACCACTAGGAAATTAAGAGAACGTATAATAGAGCATAAATCAGAGATTAGAAGGAAAGTGGTAACAAATGCATTGAGTAAACATATTATTGAAAATAGTGATATAAATAAGTTTAAATTTAGGGGCATAGGTACAGTACATATGGGTAGTAGAGGAGGTGATATGAATAACACATTAGAATTGAAGGAATATGAATGGATTGTTAGACTCCAAGCAGATGCTAAACCTGACTTAAATAATCCGGTTAGTTTAAAACCAATATTGGTAAAAAGGCAAAGAGAAAATGTTTAGTCTATTATATGTACAGTTGTTTTATTATTATTTTATAGATACATGTTTAGATTGTAGAGGTTTCTAATATAGTAAGCATATATGTTTATAGTAATTTTAATATTGAAGGTTCTTTTAAATATATGTTTTGAATGAGTTCATTTTAATAATTAATTGTTTCATGATGTGAGTGGCTGAAACATGTGACTTAAAATGGTTCCCTATTTAAATAATGGAAAAATTCATATGATTGTATGTACTGATGAAGGGTGGTTAACCCGAAAGCTTTGCATTAAACTTTGGCGTGACGGTTAGCAGTTGAAGATACAGAAAGACCCAAGCCATTAGGAGCTGATCCAGCAACCTCACAACGTCGAATTTAATCAGACTTCACGGACAGAGAAGTCTGAAGGAGATTCTGGTCTTTCACGAAATGGACTAGGGAGCTGTTCCACAAAGGGGTCAACTGAGAAAGAATCTCTTGTCCTAGGAAAACTGATGGAACTCTATTGTAGCATCAGGAGGGGTTATTGGTTCCAAAATTTTGGATAGTGCCATGGGGGGCAGTACAGAAGAGGAAACCTGAGTTATCGGTACAGAGGTGGCTGGCACGGAGGCCTGTGGTTCAGTGGTAGTTACCACAGATAGTGTTGAAGAAGCCAGTTCCGTAGATGTCTTTGTTTAAAGCTTTGGTTCTGCAGGAGGTGTGGGAGCCAAAGATTTGTTTCTTGGCTGCTGGAGCCAAAGGGCACAGTAGCACTGAATGACTCCTCTTCTGACCAAGTTACGATTTAGAAAAGGGGGAGGAAGGTGAGGATGTATCAGACTTGGACAGAGCTTCCTCAAAAGAAGATGGATGGATCTTAAATGGAAGATGTATGTACTTTTGATGAATAAGAAAGGCCCTGGTTCAATAATTCTGAAAGGTATTCCAGTACTCAGATCATGCCATCAAAAGTGGATTCATACCTTTGGCTTGGCAACAAAAAGAAAACCTTTTACATTTTAAGCATGATTTTCTGGTAGTTAGTTTTCTTGTCTCTCTCAAAGTATATAACACTTAAGTAGAATAAGCTGAATGGTTTGGTGCCAGAATCCAATCTCCTAAAGCTGTTTGACTGGGCTCAAGTGTTGTTGAAGGACAGACCCCTTGGTTGGGTGAGTAGAACTTTCACCAAGGATGGGTACAGTATACCCCTCTGAATGATCAAAAGAAAGGAGAACCAGTATTGCCTAGTCCAGAAGGTAGCCAGGAGTATCATGCATGGCCTGTCTGACGTCACATTCAGCAGTACCCTAGGAATTAAGGGTAATGGAAGGAAGGCATACAGGAAGAGGGTGAAGTGTCCATTCTCCATGTCCCTGTTTGGTGGGTTCAGGAGTAGAATCTTTGTAACTGTCAGAAGAAACAAAGATCTATACTGGGGAATCCCCACTGATGGGTGAGGTCCAGAAAATTCTCATTCTCTTTTCAGCATCCATCTGTTGGAGTCCAGAAATTCCCTGCACAGAGAACTTGCTACGGTGTTCTGCATCCGGATTGTAGGATGTCATTAACGTCAGTTGTAGTTTTTGTGCCAGAAGTCACACCATTATTGCTAAGCTGCACAGGTGATATAAATGAGCTCACCCCCCCCCGAATGTATGCACCAAATAACTGTGGCGTTGTCTGCCCAAATCTGCAGTGCTCCTGAGTCAGATTGCTTCTAAAGGCTTTTATAGCTAGAAATACTGCCAGCATTTCTTTTTGGTTTATGTGAAGTTTCCTTCGCTCTGAAGTCCAAATTCCCTGCACCTTCAGCTATCCAAAGCACAGAAATGGTAATGCAATCCTCTTGTCAAAAAAAGATATTTTCTGTGTTCCTTGGCTATAGAAATGTGAAGGTAAGCATCTCTCAGGTTTAGGGTCACCATATAAGCTCCCTGGAAGATCATGGGCAGTAGTTTTTGCAAGGTTAGCATTTTGAACTTTGGTATGTGAAGGAACTTGTTGTAGAAGCTCTTGGACTATTGGGGGGAAAAGTCCCTCTTGGTCTTCTAGGGACTTCAGCATTCCAAAAAAAAAAAAAAAAAGCTAGGGATCTCTAAACTGGACTTTTTTCTATGATATTTAAGACCCACCAATCCAGGTAGGAACTTTCCGTTCTTGTAGGAATAAGGAACGTCTCTCTAATGGAGGAGGGGTGCTGTGGATAGTCAAAGCTACTCTTGGGGGTGGAGGGGGCACTGAATCCTTGGATCTCAGAGGTCTAGTTCATTGATGAGCTTGGCACTTTCTGCTCTGTTTTGGTTTCTTGCCCTGGGGAGGGCTCCCTTTTTCTTGCCTTAAAGGCAGTGGCCAAGATTTGGAGAGGTAATTCCTGTTATATCTAGGTATGGAAGACATAACATTCTTTAACAGTTTTAATCTGCATCCCTTTCTTCACCAGTTTTTCAAGAACTTTCTCAGCAAAGGTACAAAAGAAGAAAGTACAGTTTTGTACCTACCATAAATGTAGATGTTCGAGTGCTAATACAGCTGCAGTCATAACAGATGGGTTATCCTGCCGTCAGGCGAGTCCTCGGTCGGCCGAATTCCAAAGTCTAGGTCCGGCATCGGTTGTCGTTGCTTCTTCCCTGACGTCAGTGCGGCAGGGGTATAAAAGAACCAGCCAATGCCATTTTCTTCAGTTTTTCTTGCCCCAGATGTCAGGTGCCCCCAGAAGGAAGGCAAAACATAAATTTATGTAATAATGCAATCTAGCATAATCAATAAACAGTAGTTGCAAGCAAATACACCATAAAAGAATACCCCAATCAGGTTGTATGAGGAGGTGTTTGTCATTAGGCCTGTCCCAAGAGGGGAAGGAGGGAGGGAAACCTGGACTGCAGCTGTATTAGCACTCGAACATCTACATTTATGGTAGGTACAAAACTGTACTATGTTCATCGTGCATACAGCTGCAGGCATAACAGATGGGTAGAATCCCAAAGCTAAAAAAGGGGTGGCAGGCACTAAGTGGAACTAGGAGGAGCAAGGATGCCCTGCAAGACTGCTGTGGCAAAGCCCGCTCTAGATTTAGAGAACAGTGGTAGGTGATAGTGTTTGGAGAAAGTATGTACAGAACTCCAAGTGGCTACTTCCAAAATATCCTTGGTAGGAACCCCCCTGAGGAAAGCTGCAGAGGTAGCTGTGGCCCTTGTGGAGTGAGATCTGATGCTTGTAGGTGCAGTCTTACCATGAAAAGAATAACAAAAGCGTATACAGTGGGCTATCCATTTTGAGATTGTCTGTTTGGAAATAGCCTTTCCTTGAGCACCTGTCGCATAGGACACAAAGAGTTGCTCTGATTTTCTGAATGGCTTTGTCCTGTCCAAATAATAACAAAGCTGTCTGTGAATGTCCAAGGAATGTAGTAGTCTCTCCCCTTTGTTTTGTGGATTAGGATAAAAAGTAGGTAAGTGGATAGCCTGATTCAAGGCTACACTGGATACTACCTTTGGCATAAAGGAAGGGTTGGTTCGTAAGGAAACTCTGTCCTGATGGAAAATGATAAAAGGTTGCACAGCCATGAGGGCTTGTAGTTTCGAATCCCTGCGTGCTGAGGTGATAGCCAGAAGGAAGGCTGTTTTCCATGACAAATATAGCAGTTCTGATGAAGCAGCTGGCTCAAATGGAGGCAGGGTCAGTTTTTCTAAAATGAATTGAGGTCCCAAGCAGGTACTGGTTGCTTCCTTGGGGGTTTTAAATTCTTAGCCCTTCTGAGGAACTGTCTTAAGAGCGGATGAGAGAATAAAGGAGGATCAGTGTTGTATTGTGCAGAAATGGCTGAAGCATGGATTTTGATGGAGAAGAATGAAAGTCCACTGTTTAGCATCTCAGCTAGGTACTGTAATATCTGAGGTAAATTCAGTATCCCAGGGTTCTGTCCCTTTTTCTGATTCCAGGCACAAAACCGTTTCCATTTGACTGAGTAGGCTTTTCTAGTGGAAGGCCTTCTGGCCTCCAAAATAACATCCTGCACCTCCTTGGAGAGGAGGGTCTGTTGGGAAATCAAGGAATCCTCCATGCGGCTAGGTTGAGTGTCTTCAACTGACTGTGAAGAATTTTGAAGTTGCGCGGGGTCAACAGAAGAGGCATTAGAGGCAGGATCCATGGTGGGGAATGCGCCAGGCTCCTCAGGAGTGGGTACCAGTGTTGTCTTGGCCAGTCTGGAGCAATGAGAATCATCTTTGGTCTGTCTGCTCTGGCTTTAAATAGAACTTTGGGCAGCAGAGGAAGAGGTGGAAAGGCATAAACTGTCAATGTTGTCCAACTGAAAGACAGTGTGTCCACTTTCCAGGCCTGTGTATGATAGGTCCTTGAGCAGAATTTTTTCACTTGGTAATTTCTGTGGGTAGCAAAGAGATCTTGGGTAGCAAGTTTTTGCAAAGATAATTCCCCATGCTTGAATTATCTTTGCAAAAACTTGAGGATGCAACTTCCATTCGTGTGGATCTGTCATATTTCTGCTTAGGTTGTCTGCCAGCTTGTTTTCCTTGCCTGGCAGGAATTGTGCTTGAAGATGGATTTGTAATTCCAGAGCCGTGTTCCAAAGAGACATGGCTAGCCTGCACAGGGGATATGAATGGGTTCCTCCCTGTTTGTTTATGTACCACATCACTGTGGTGTTGTCTGTTCTTATCAATAGCTGGCCTGGATGCAGTAGGTCTTTGAAGGCCATAATAGCATTTTTTACTGCTAGCATTTCCTTTTGATTGATGTGTAGGTGTTTTTCTTTTTGGGACCATTTGCCCTGAATGCACTGATCTGTCATGTGCGCACCCCAGGCGTAGTCCGAGGCGTCTGTTGTGATGATTTGATTTGCTTGAGGCATGCAGAATGGGAGACCTATGTTTCTTTGGCATGCTTGAGCCCACCACAGAAATTCCTTTTGGAGACATGGAATGAGTAGTATAATTGTTTCCAAACTGTGGCTGTGTTGAGACCATAAGTTTTTTAGGTACCATTGAAGTTTCCTCATATGCAGCTTTGCACATGGGATCAGCAGGATGCAAGATGCCATGAATCCCAGAGCCTGTAGGATTTTCCTTGCAGTCAGCCTGGTGAAGGTTGCCATTTTTCTGAAGTATTGAGATAGTTGCCCTTGTTTCTCTGGCGTGAGGTAGGCCATCTGGGTGTTTGTATTCAAGCTGGCACTCAGGAAAATTATTGCTTGCGAGGGTATTAGTTTTGATTTCTTTTTGTTGACTGTGTATCCCAGAAAGTTCAACAACTTTATTACAAACGCCAGGTGTTTCAGAAGTATGTGCTTGCTGTCCGCTTGGATCAGGCAGTCGTCCAAATATGGGTATATTTGTATCCCTTGAAGTCTGCAGAAGGCAATTACTGATGCCAGGCATTTCGTGAACACTCTGGGCGCAGTAGATAAGCCAAAGGGCAATGCAGAGAATTGATAATGGGTTGAACCTGCAAGAAATCTGAGGTATCTTCTGCAATCTTGTCTGATAGGGAGATGCAGGTATGCCTCCTTGAGGTCCAATGTTACTAGCCAAGACTCCTTGCCCAGCATGGGAAGAAGCTGCTGTAATGTGAGCATCTTGAATTTTGGTATGAGTAAATATGTGTTTAGGATGGATAGGTCCAAAATAGGTCTCCAATCTTTGTCCTTCCTTGGTACCAGGAATAGTCTGGAATAAAAACCTTGACCCTGTTCTTGTGCAGGTACCTCTTGAATAGCTTTCATGTCCATGAGAGCTGAAATTTGTTTTTGTGCCTCTGCCCTTTGATTTTGTGGCAGGTTTGGCATGCCTCGCATTTTTGGAAGGGTGTGAAAGTGGAATCTGTAGCCTCTGTCTATAATGTCCAAGATCCATTTGTCTTTTGTGACAATATGCCAATTTTTCGAAAATAATGCCAGTTTTCCGCCTAAAGGTGCTGCCATTAGAGCTTTGCTTGGCATGCAAAGGAGAAAGTCATTGTGTCTGCTTTCTGAAAGGCTGTGATCTATCCTCTCCACCTCTTGGTGTAGATGCTTGCCATTGTCTGGCTCTAAATGATCCTTGAGATTGCCCTCTACCCCTCGGGCGCCTGTATCTACCTCTTTGAGGTCTGTCCAAGGCTGGAAAGGACCAATTTTTTGAAGGCCAGTTTCTACTGAAATGTGGAGGTTGCACCTGTAGGAAATCTTTCATTGTTTGCAATGATTTTGCCTTTTCCTCCATTTTCTTTAATACCTCCTCAGCTTTAACACCAAACAGAACATCTTTTTGAAGAGGTGCATCTAGTAATTTAGCTTTGACATGATCTGGTAAGGTTTGCTCTTTGAGCCAAGCATGTCTACGTATGACAGACCCTGTAACAGCAGCTCTACATGAGGCCTCTAAAGCATCAAAACCACATTGCAAGGTATGTTTACCCACTTGCTCTGCACTATGCAACAAATCCTGCAACTCCTTCAAGTCTGGTTGTTCAGGTTGTGACATTTTGCTTTTCAACTGAGATAACAAAAACTGTTGATACTTTAACATATGGAACTGGCAGTTTAATGCCCCCATGGTTAAAGTGGCTGAGGTGTATACATTTTCCCCCCACCTTTCTAAAGCTCTGGAATCTCTCTTTGAAGGTAATGGATTTTTGGCAGTAGAGGCCTTAATTCCCTTGGGACCCTGTGAAACAGTTTCTGGGTCAGCAGCATGGCTTTTGTAAAGGAATTAGTGTGAATCAGGAACCCGGTAATATCTGTCAGGCTTAACTGGAGCTGGTGGTAAAGAATCTGGGTTAAGGCTGGCCTCTGAATACACATCATCTAGTATGTCTAAGACAGGAGGTATTGCCAGAGGCCTGTTCTGAGGAAGCAAGAGAAAATCCACGAGCCTTTTCTTGGAGTCTGAGTAATCTTGGCCCTTCCCAGTGGAAGTGTTCCCCCAAGGTATGCAAGGTTTCCCCAAAAGAATAGTCCTCGGGGGGGGGGGGGGTGAGACAGAGGGAATGGAGTCCTCCGCATCAGAATCTTGAAAATGGGGAGTATGAACATTCCTGGTCTTCAGAATGTTCTGAGGTAATGGAGGCCTGGTCCGAGGAAGGGTAGTCTTCCTCCAATCTGGGCCTTTTGTCCGAGGGGGGTTGAGAACCCCTGATAAGAGTAATCAAATCCTCAGCCATTTTGAGCATCTGTTTTTTAGGCATGGGGCCTTGAGAGGGGCTCTGTGGAGCTTGTCTTTTAGTTTTCATGGCTGTTTTAGATTTTGTGAAAGCCTTAATGTAAAAAGAAGAAGGCCGGAAGACACCTTGAGAGGTGGCAGGCCTGTCTAAACTCGGAGTTTCCCCGCCAAGAGTGGCGTCGGTAGTCGGGGTGGGGGCCGAGGAGCCTGCGACCTCGGGCACAGAAGACACCGCTAAAGAAGTGTCATTGGTACTCAGGGGCTGCGTAGGCGCCTCGCTGAGAACCGGAGCACCTGTAGCCGGCTTTAGCGTGGTGTCGGTAGAAGTCGTGGACCTCATATGTCGGTCCTTATCTTTGCGTCTTTTACTTAAAACTGGAGTCGGAGTATCCGACGACATAATGTAATTAAATTTTTTTACCAAAATAGTGTTGGGCGAACTCCTCCCGACGCTTAATAGTGCGTTTGTTCAATCTAGCACAAAAACGACAGGCCGAGACGTCGTGGTCTGGGCCTAAGCAAGGAATGCAGAAGGAATGGAAATCCTTATGCGGTATTTGCTTCCCCCATGAAATGCAATTATTAACTTTGTCTGACATCGGTCTGAGGCAAGAAAAGTTTCCCCAACGAGGTACTTAGCTTTCAAGAAGACTTCGTTGAAAAATATTCGTAATCTCAGGAGCTGGCCGACCGACACTTGCGAACTGCTTCTGCTTCGGGCACCGCGTGGTAAGAAAGACTGAAGAAAATGGCGTCGGCTGGTTCTTTTATACCCCTGCCGCACTGACGTCAGGGAAGAAGCGATGACAACCGACGCCGGACCTACACTTTGGAATTCGGCCGACCGAGGACCCGCCTGATGGCAGGATAACCCATCTGTTATGACTGCAGCTGTATGCACGATGAACATCTCCTTAAGACTATGGGGCATCAAGAAGGGTTGTCTCTATCGGTGGCAATATGTAGCAACTGTCCCACATTATACATCCAATGCATCACAGCCACATTTTAGGGAGTGTCAGCACACCTATAGAGCTGCTCTAGCTGTCTTCAGTATGTCCCTCTCTGCAGGCTCTTGTCCGAGATTCCTTCTGCTTAGAAATGACAGTTCTCCTTGTAAAGACTCCATGTACTTTAACATGTGAAACTGCCCTCATAGCCAGGGTAGTTGATGTACAAGTCTTTCAAGAGGCAGAATAAGTGGAATGTGTGCATATGAATCAGAGTCAGGGAAAGACTGAGGAGGGAAGTGCTCTGCTTAAGATTGCTCTTCACCACCTTCATATTCTGAGGAGTCCAAGTCCACCTAGGGAGAGACATCTCCTTTTGCCAAGAAAAGCTCCTGGAACAGGCACCTTTGGCTGGCTGGGCCTCTTGGACTTCATGAACCTATGAACTCCTGGGTTGGTCTACTTAACCAGGCCCTGTGCATCAATTTGGGTAGAGGAGGCTGAGGCAAACCAATTGGCCTCTTGGGTTGGGGTATCAGGGGTTTAGAAATCCATCCATCAGGACGTGGGTAGAAAGCTGCAACCTCTATTCAGTTCGCTGGGATTTCTTCATGTACAACTACCAAGGGAATACACCACACCCTCTCCCTCGGTTACCAACACTTGGACATCGGAAGCAGATGCCTGCAAAGCGGCTTCAAGTCCAACCGATGGTATAGCACTCATCATTGTGGTACGTTCTCCCAAGGGATCACGCCAGAGGGCTCAAGTCTATTGGCTGGCAAACCAAGGGAGCTGAAAAGGTGCCTCACCTAAGATGATCGAAGACTTGACTGTGGACGTGGAAGATTCTCTAATCATCCTCAAGTTCTTTGCCTTTGTTTTCTTATCTTTTGATTTCTTAGAGAAGGATCTGTCCAATAACCAAGGTGTGCGATGAAGCAGGTGGCATTGGGTCTGAAGACTCCATGTGGGTTGCAAGGACTCCAGTCCTAAAATTAAAAGTTTTGGAATGAAACATAGCACAACCTTGACAACTAGAAATGTCATGCTGAGGCTCCTAGTAAAACAAACAATATTAATCAAAATCTTTAAGTAGGGTTTGTAGACTGCACATTGGTCAGCTAGGGATGATGCAAAGATTCCAGGAATCGGGCCAGTCGCAGTCTTCTGCATGCCAGGAAGACCAAAGAATTAGTACTGCAACACTGACTGGGAATATCATCTTGAAGACTGTTAGCTGGTCAACAGTTTCAAAGGAAGCAGTGCTCTTTTAGGCAGGAAAAAAACTAAGTTTTTTGCATGACAACTGTCCTTTTATGGAGCTGTGCTCAAACTCCTGACAGCTGGAGTGAGATGGGGGCATCTTTAGCTTTTGGAAGTTGGCCAGCTGCACTGGGACAGAACGCCCCCCCCCCTCCCAACAGCTTAGACAATTGCAAAAAGTGATCTATATTTGAAGATCTTGTATTGTAAATTCCTGGTGTACTATTGTCTCATTAAATGCATAAAAAAAAGTCACATTTTGGTAGATAGCGCTCCTCTCAGCATACAGCATTGACAATACCCCATTTCAAAGTGAGAATTCTGTTAGGGACCTTGAAACATGGGATAATTTCCTCTCAATTGATCACAACTGATAGCAGTCAGGAATTGCAGTTATCACCCAAATTTGAATTGGTCATCATTCCTTTATATTCAGCACTGATTATGCCAATTACTGAGCACAATACCTCCTTCAGGATGTACCTCACCAAACAGATCAAAATTCTAGACAGACAAGCAGAGGTTCTTAGCTAAAGATTCCGGGCCTAATAAATCCTAACCTACCAGTTATCTTACAGACGTCTGAGGGATGACCTATGCCTTACCTTTTATGTCACTGGGGACCAGCAGTTCTGAATCGCTTGCATTTACAAAGAAATTGCCCCACTAACACCTGCCATGGATCTACATCTTCACAAGCAGATATACAACACACAAACACAATGGAGAGAGATTAAACATGTAGCACCCCCACCCCATCTCTGGAACAGACTCCCTCCTGCAAATTAAGCATTGTGATACACTATCCTCCTCAAATGGGCCTGGATGATTGAATGGGTACCTTCAAATTCACCTCAAGCTTGACTAGCTCAAACCACCTTGAGTGTGTGGATACTGGCAAGATGCAAATGGGCACAATACTTGCATGCTGTGCAGTTCCTATGAAACTAACTTGCAACATTGCAAAGAATGTTCAGGACCTAGTTTTCCTGAGTTTCTGATCTCCCAGTTTTTGACAAAAAACACTAGATTTTTGCTTTCAGAGAAGTACATTTTAAGTAGATTCATAACTGAGCTCATCTTACCATATAAACCAGTGTTGTGTGTTTTTTGTTCTTTAAGGCTATTAAATTAAGGCAGTTTTATAGTCTGCATTGCTTTTTTGGTTTCTCTGTTGAGTCTAGGTCTTTTGCTGAGTCTGATGGTTCCCTCCCAGCCTGCCTACTTCTGTTTTGGTTTTATATGTGGGGGGATGAGCTGCCTTCACTTACTGCAAAGTTGGCCCTAGAAGTTCCTCCCAGTCTTTTCCTCTCTACTCGTCTTACTGGTTACTGACAAAAGAAACTGGGAAGACCCTCCCCTTAGATTATTAGTGTACTTTGAAACTGAAGTGTGTATGTGTGTTCCTCAATGATGGCTTGCCTGCCTCTCAATCACCTTGCAGTTACTTGTACCTAGTTGTCAAGACGTGTTTCTGATGCCTTTTCAGCTGTGGCTAACTAAAGTGCTTTTATATATTAAGACGACTAAGACTGCAATTCCAGTGGTAGAAGAAATGTAGCCTGGTCTGAGAGTTGGGATACAAAAAGGCTGGCTTACATGAGAATTACTTGTTGTAGCTAACTGCTTAATTTGTTTCGGATATCTTTTCACTTTGGCTAACTAACCTGGCAGGGGGAATACCACAATCAAGAAGGTGGTTTGGGTTGACCCCTGTGACCCCCCCCCCCCAAAAAAAAGTGTATTTTTACAATTAGAAGGCTGGGACTGCAACTCCAGTGGAAGTAGAAAGGTAGCCTCGACTGCCAGAGCTGGGAAACTCACAAGAGAGCGTAACGTGATTATTATTTAAAAGTAATGATTACTTGTTTTAGCTAGTTGGTACCTTATAACTTTTGGCCCACCAAAGTATATTTTTACATTAAGAAGACTGGGAGTGCTATTCTATTGACAGAAGTAAAGCAGTCCGGTCAATCCAACTTGGGAAACAGTGGGAGGCTTAACATGAGATTGTTTCATTAGCCAGTAAGCTTTTTAGGGACTTAGGTGGGTTTACTTTTGCTGTGCTTTTACAACAAGAAGTTCTATGATCATCCACTTTACGTCAGAAGATGTTTACCTGCTCTCTTTTGAGTTGGGAGGTACTCAAGGAAGCGTGAAGTATAGTCATTTATTGGTCAGAGGGCATGTGAGTTAAGTATTCAGCTTTTTACCTCAATGGACTATATGAAAATATATTATGAATCTCCCTAGATATACGTGTCACAGAAAGGTATTTGCCTTGCACTGACTGAGCAGCATTCTACCTTCAACAAGGATGATGATACAGTACAAAGAGAAAAGCATCAATTTTAATAACTGCCTTAGATCCTGGAATCACTCCAAAGGGAATCCAATATCAATTTGCATGGAAGGACATAGGTTACAGGACCAGTGTTTTGCCAAGGATGGCCTGCACCGCCCGCTCCCCACCTTTGGATATTGGCTTAAACTCTAGACATCCCCTTACAGTTTGTTTATGCAATGTCAAAATGACAAAAAAAATAAATAAAGCAAAAACCCTCAATGCAGCCTTAAGGGCATTACTGCTCAACGCTAGGAACTTAAACAGGAAAATCCAGTCTATAAGCTCTCCTCATGCAGACATCAGTACCATTACAGAGACTTGGTTAAAGCCGCACAGAGTACTCTGGCAATGGAAGGGTACAGTGCCTTCCATACATTGACTAAAAGCAACAAAGACAGGGCAAAAAGTGGAGGTGTTTCAAGTTAGCAGCAAATACAACCCTTGGTTGGTTAAACGGGATGATGCCTTGGAGTTCATCCACGTCCAAGTCTCCATAAACAAAGTTCCCTACCGGGTAATGGTCAGCTACAGGTCTCCCTCTATGATCCACGAAGTTCACAACTAGTACTCAGACCTACTACAGGCACTCGCCATCCAATCAAACACTCTATTCATGGGAGACTATACCCCTCTACAGACTGGGAAACGTAAAGTACCTCTAACACACAGGCACAGCATTTCCTGCACGTGAACACAAACACTCTGGACCAGAAAGTGCACTCCAACCTGAGGATCAAACATACTGGTGCTAGTACTCACCAACAAGAGACAGCGTTGCTCCTCCCTTGTCACATCCTCATTGATGAAGTTGGACAATGTAGCTGTCTCTCTCTAAATAAAATTAAACACTGAAAACCAAGATAAACCCATAACAGTTTTAGGAGCTACACTAAAGCAAAAGTACAGTTGTGTACACCTACCATAAATGTAGATGTTAGAGTGTCTTCACTGTTGCAGTCATAACTGTAGGGTGCTCCTGCCGGCAGGCAGCCCGAGGTCGGCCAGAATCCCAAAGTCTGGGTCCGGCGTCGGCTGTATAAGCTAGTATCTTGACGTCAGTACGCCTTGGTACATAGCCCTCAGCCGACGCCATCTTCTCCAGCCTTTCTTGCCCTAGATGTCAGAATACCTCCAATAAATCAAAAATTAATCCAACAAAGGAAACACAAATACACCACAAAAGGAAAAGAGGGGATAGGAGGGAGGAACCCGACTGCAACAGTGAAGACACTCGAACATCTACATTTATGGTAGGTGTACACAACTGTACTATGTTCTTCGTGTTTCACTGTTGCAGTCATAACTGTAGGGTGGAATCCCAAAGCAGTGTAGAGAGGGAGGAGGCTTTAGATAGAAGAAGGGAGGCAAGAATACCCTGCAAGACAGCAGAGGCAAAGCCTGCCCTAGACTTAGAAAACAAAGGGAGATTGTAGTGCTTGGAAAAGTATGCACTGAACTCCAAGTGGCAGCTTCCAAGATATCCTTGGTAGGTACTCCTCTGAGAAAAGCTGTAGAAGTAGCAGCTGCTCTAGTAGAATGACTCCTAATGGTTCCAGGAAACTGTTTGCCATGATGAGTGTAACAAAATCTGATCCCATAAGCAATCCATTTGGAAATGGTTTGTTTAGAAATAGGTTTTCCAAGTGAACTGGAGGCAAAGGAAACAAACAGTTGGTTAGACTTTCTGAAATCTTTAGTCTTGTCCAAGTAAAATCTTAACTGCCTGTGCACATCCAATGAATGCAAAATCCTTTCTCCTTTATTTTGAGGATTTCGAAAGAAAGAAGGAAGGTGAATTGTCTGATTCAAGGCCACTTTCGAAATCACCTTAGGCATGAAAGTAGGATTGGTCCTCAAGGATACTCTGTCCTGATGGAAAATAAGGTAAGGTTCCACAGCCATAAGAGCTTGCAACTCTGAGACCCTTCTGGCAGAGGTCAAAGCTAACAAAAGAACAGTCTTCCAAGATAGAAACTTAATATCTGAAGATGCAGCAGGCTCAAAAGGAGGCAAAGTAAGTTTTTCTAAAACATAATTAAGATCCCAGGCAGGGACCGGAGGGGTCCTTGGAGGCCGCATATTCTTAGCTCCCCTTAAAAACTGCTTCACCAAAGGATGTGAAAAAACAGGAGGATCAGAACTGAAATGCGCAGAGATAGCAGAAGCATGAATCTTAATGGAAGAAAATGAAAGTCCCTTAGATAAAAGCTCCGAAAGGTAAAGCAAAATAGAGGAGAGATCAGGAACCTGAGGATCAGAACCTCGGTCCTGCATCCAAATAGAAAACCTCTTCCATTTAGAGGCATAAGATTTCCTAGTGCTAGGCCGTCTAGCTTCCAAAAGAACATCCAAAACTTGCTTGGGAAGACTAGAGGCAATCAAATTCCTTTGAAGAGCCAAGCTGCCAAGCAAAAGGTCTTGAGGTTGGAATGTAGCAACTGACCCTGATGCTGGGACAGAAGCGAAGGATTCAGTGGAAGAATCCAAGGAGGCCCCGAGAACAGGAGTTTTAGAGTCGGATACCAAAACTGTCGAGGCCAATTTGGAGCAATCAAGATGAGGAACCTGGGCTTGTCCTGCTTTATCTTCAGTAGTACCCGAGGCAGTAGAGGAAGAGGAGGGAAGGCATAAGCAGACAGACTTCTCCAACTGAAAGACAGGGCATCCACTTTCCAAGCTGTTTTGTGGAAGGACCTGGTGCAAAAGCGAGGCAGCTGATGATTGAGATGGGATGCGAACAGATCTATCTGGGGACATCCCCAAACTGCAGTAATCCTTTTGAACAAGTTGGTGTCTAGCATCCATTCGTGAGGATCTGAAATGTTTCTGCTTAGGCTGTCTGCTAAAAGATTTTGTTTCCCTGGAATGAATTGAGCCTGGAGATGCAGATTCAAATTTAGAGCTGTGTCCCATAAACTCATAGCCAGTCTGCAAAGGGGGTAAGAATTAGATCCCCCCTGCTTGTTGATGTACCACATGACCGTGGTGTTGTCTGTGCGAATTAGCAGAGGCCCTGGTTGTAAAAGGTACTTGAAGGCCAAAAGGGCATTTTGAACTGCCAACATCTCCTTCAGATTGATGTGCCAGTGAAGATGGTCCTTTGTCCAGGTTCCTTGCTGGCAATTGTCTAGAAAATGTGCTCCCCAAGCATAATCCGAGGCGTCCGTGGTTAGGATTTGAGAAGGTTGAGGGAGACGAAAAGGTTTTCCTTCGTTTAAAATGCATGCCCTGGACCACCAGAGGAATTCCTTCTGGAGGCAGGGGATCAGAGGAATCAGAATATCCAGATCGTGATAATGCTGTGACCATACACTTTTCAGATACCATTTAAGCTTTCTCATGTGAAGCCTTGCGTTTGGAATCAACAGAATGCAGGAAGCCATGTAGCCCAGAGCCTGCAGGAATTTCCTTGCAGTGAGCTGAGATAGAGTTGCCAAGGTGTTGAAAGTAGAAGCCAGCTGAGTTTGCTTTTCTGGAGTGAGGTAGGCCCTTTGTAAGGTTGTGTTTAAGAGGGCTCCCAAGAATACCATTTGTTGAGAAGGGATTAAATGTGACTTTTTTATGTTCACTGAGAATCCCAGTATGAGGAGAAGACATTGAACGAAGTCTAGGTGTTGAAGCAGAAGATCTTTGCTGCCTGCCTGAATAAGGCAGTCGTCCAAATAGGGGTAAATCTGAATCCCCTGAAGTCTGCAGTAAGCCACTACTGGTGCCAGGCACTTGGTGAAGACTCTGGGCGCAGTAGATAAACCAAAGGGCAGAACAGAGAATTGAAAGTGCCTCGAACCTGCCTTGAACCAGAGGAATTTCCTGCGTTCTTGTCTGATAGGGATATGCAAATAGGCTTCCTTTAAGTCCAATGTCACCATCCAGGCGTCCTGAGAGAGCATTGGAAGTAACTGTTGCAGAGTGAGCATCTTGAACTTTGGAATTTCCAAAAAGGTGTTTAACACAGAAAGGTCCAGAATAGGTCTCCAAGAGTTTTGTTTTCTGGGAACCAGAAACAGCCTTGAATAAAATCCTTTTCCCATTTCCAAGAGTGGAACAGGCTCTATGGCTCTCATGGCCAGAAGAGCATCCACTTGAGTTAAGGCCTCTGACCATTGAAGTTTTGGCAGATCTGGCCAACCGTGAGTCCTTGGCAAAATGTGAAAGTGGAACTTGTAACCTTTTAAAATCACATCCAATACCCATTTGTCTTGGGTAATCTGAGTCCAATTCCTGTAAAAAAGAGACAGTTTTCCTCCGAGAGGGGCGTCCAGGTAAAGAGGTCCTGAAGCCCAACCGAGAGAGTCATTGAGTCTGTTTTCTTTGAGATTGGGATCTGCCTTCTCCCCTTCTAGGTGAAGAAGCAGTCCATTGTCTAGATCTGTACGAGGTCTGGCCTTGACCACGGCCTCTGGAGCGTCTATATCTTCCCCTTTGAGGCCTGTCAGACGTGGGAAAGGACCAATTTTTAGTGGGCCAATTCCTGGAAAATCTAGGAGGCTGAACCTGCAAGAAATCTTTTACAGTCTGCATGGACTTTGCCTTTTCTTCCATCTTTTTAATAACTTCCTCAGCCTTAGAACCAAAAAGAACATCATGTTGAACAGGGGCATCTAATAATTTAGCCTTAACCTGTTCAGGCAAACTTTGTTCACGAAGCCAGGCATGTCTCCTAATCACAGTACCAGAGGCAGCAGCCCTGCAGGAAGCATCCAAGGCATCAAAACCACAATGTAAACTATGCTTGTTAACCTGTTCAGTAGCATGCAAAAAGTACAGTTTTGTACCTACCATAAATGTAGATGTTCGAAGATCCACATTGCTGCAGTCCTAACACTTGGGTAGTCCGCTGTCCCAGTCGGCCCGAATACCAAAGTATATGGCTGACGTCGGTCAAGGCGCATTAGTCTGACGTCAGGGTACAAATGCGCATGACCGACGTCATATCCTCAGTCTTTTCTTGCCCCAGATGTCAGAAGACCCTAAAAAGATAAGGCTAAAACCAAAAAACACCACACACTCCTGCACCAAATATATATACAATATATACAAATTTACAAGAGTATAACCTCACCCACACAACCACCCCTAAACACAGAGGGGAAGGAGGGAGGGAATTGGACTGCAGCAATGTGGATCTTGAACATCTACATTTATGGTAGGTACAAAACTGTACTATGTTCTTCATACCACATTGCTGCAGTCCTAACACTTGGGTAGAATCCCAAAGCAGAGGAAAGGGAGGCTGGCAAATCATAAGGAAGCAGGAGCTGACAACATGCCCTGCAAAATAGCCGTGGCAAAACCAGCCCTAGATTTAGAGTAGAGAGGAAGGTGGTAATGCTTAGAGAAAGTATGCACTGAACTCCAAGTAGCTGCCTCCAAAATATCCTTAGTTGCCACCCCCCTTAGAAATGCTGTTGAAGTGGCAGTAGCCCTAGTGGAATGAGGCCTAATCCCAGCTGGAATCTCCTTACCATGATGGGAATAACAAAATGCAATGCAAAACCCAATCCACTTAGAAATAGTTTGTTTTGACACAGGCTTGCCCTGAGAACTCAAAGCAAAAGAAACAAACAACTGCTGAGACTGCCTAAAATCCTTAGTCCTGCTTAAATAATAACGCAACTGCCTGTGTACATCTAAAGTGTGCAAAATCTTTTCCCCCTTATTTTGGGGATCTGCATAAAAGGTAGGCAAATGAATAGTTTGGTTTAAAGCCACACTAGAAACCACTTTAGGCATAAAGGAAGGATTAGTACGTAAAGATACCCTATCCTTATGAAAAATCAGGAAAGGCTCAACCGCCATAAGGGCCTGCAATTCAGACACCCTTCTTGCAGATGTAATGGCTAACAAAAAGGCAGTCTTCCATGACAAATATTTCAATTCAGCAGTAGCTGCAGGCTCAAAAGGTTGTAGAGTGAGTTTCTCCAACACAAAATTGAGGTCCCAAGCAGGAGTAGGAGCTCTCGTGGGGTCTTATATTCTTTGCCCCTCTAAGAAATTGCTTGAACAAAGGATGAGAAAACAATGGTGGGTCACAATCATAGTGAGCTGAAATTGCTGCAGCATGAATCTTAATGGAAGAGAAAGACAAACCTTTGTCCAATAACTCAGTAAGATATTGAAGAGTCACACTCAAATTTGGCTCAGAAACATCCAAATCCTTTGCTGCACACCAAAATAAAAATCTCTTCCATTTTCCTGCGTACACTTTCCTTGTACTAGGTCTTCTGGCTTCCATAATCACATTCAAAACTTGTTGAGGAAGCTGAGACCTGCCATGGTTCAAAACAGAATATGCCAGGCTGTTAGATGAAGAGAGTGAAGCTTGACATTGAGCAGATGCCCGTCCTTCTGAGACAATAGGTGTGGAATCAAAGGTAAGGGCCATGGAGGCTTCCTTACCAGACTCCTCAGCAATGGGTACCAGTGCTGCGAGGCCAATCTGGAGCTATTAAAATCATCCTTGGCTTGTCTTGTCTGACCTTTAGAAGTACCTTTGGGAGGAGAGGCAGAGGTGGAAAGGCATACACATGAAGATTTTTCCAACTGAAAGAAAGAGCATCCACTTTCCAGGCTGTGTGATGAAACCTTTTCGTGCAAAACTTTGGCAGCTGGTGGTTTAGTGGAGAAGCGAACAGATCTATGTCTGGAGTTCCCCATGACACTGTCAATGTCTGAAATACATGAAGATCCAGTTTCCACTCGTGGGGATCCATGATTTGCCTGCTTAACACATCTGCTAAGGAGTTCTGTGCTCCTGGCAGAAACCTTGCTTGAAGATTTAGCTGCAAGCTTAACGCAGTCTCCCACAAAATCATTGCTTGCCTGCATAGAGGATAAGAATGTGTTCCCCCTTGTTTGTTGATGTACCACATGACAGTTGTGTTGTCTGTTAGAATCAACACCTGCCCTGGAAGAAGTAAATCCTTGAAAGCCAGTAATGCAAACTGGACTGCTAACATCTCCTTCATGTTGATATGTAGATGCTGCAGTCTGGCAGACCACTTGTCTTGTATCCACTTTCCATTCAGATGAGCTCCCCAAGCTGTGTCTGAAGCATCTGTCGTTAGAATCTGACTCGCCTCTGGCCGGGTCACAGAGAGTCCCTTGTTTAGGTGACATTCCTGAGCCCACCACAAAAATTCCTTTTGAATGCAAGGTATTATTTGAATGACAGTGTCCAAATCCTGGCAGTGCTGTGTCCATACATTTTTGAGATACCATTGTAGCTTCCTCATATGCAGTTTGGCATTGGGAAGCACCAGAATACAAGATGCCATGAACCCTAAGGATTGAAGGACTGTCCTTGCAGTCAGCCCGGACTGATGAGATAGTTGATGGAAGTAAAGAGAAAGATTCTTTTGTTTGTCCGGGGTTAAAAAGGCCATCTGGGTTGCTGTATTCAGTCTCACACCCAGAAAGCACATGTCTTGAGAGGGTACTAGACTGGACTTTATTTCGTTCACAGAATACCCTAGGCATCTTAGCACTGCTATCACATATTCCAAATGCTGAAGAAGCACGTCCCTTCCTTGAGCCAGAATCAGGCAATCGTCCAAATAAGGATAGATTTGTATTCCTTTTAGCCTGAAGAAAGCTATCACTGGAGCCAGAACCTTTGTGAATACTCTGGGCGCAGTAGATAAGCCAAAGGGCAATGCAGAGAACTGATAATGAGAATTCCCAGCTCGAAAACGCAGATATTTCCTGCAAATTAGTCTGATAGGAACATGAAGGTAAGCTTCCTTGAGGTCCAAAGTTACCATCCAGTGATCTTTGCCCAGCAGAGGTAAAAGCTGTTGTAACGTCAACATTTTGAACTTGGGAATGTCCAGATAAGTGTTGAGGATAGACAGATCCAAAATTGGTCTCCAAGTGTTCCCCTTTTTTGGTACTAGGAACAGGCGAGAATAAAATCCTAGGCCCCTTTCTGGCACAGGAACCGGCTGAATGGCCCCAATTTGGAGCAACAGAGAAATTTGCTTGTGAGCCTCTTTCCTTTGTTGAGGAGGAATGTCTGGCATGCCTTTGAAAGGAGGCAAGGTATGGAAATAAAACCTGTAACCGTGGTGAATGATATCCAATACCCATCTGTCTTGGGTAATTAAACTCCAGTTTTCTTTGAAAAGTGCCAACCTTCCTCCCAAAGGTGCTGCCAGACGAGAAGATTCTGGCAGCTGAAAAGGCAGGTCATTGTGTCTGTTTACGAAAGGACTGACCCCTGCCCTCACCAGAAGACTGAGCAGGTGAACTCCCTGTTCTAGGCCTAAAAGACCCTTGAGCTCTACCTCTACCACGTCTAGACCTACCCCTAGACTGGGAATCATAAGCAGGATATGTCCACCCCTTGGTAGGCCAATTTCTACTAAACTTGGCAGGCTGAACCTGCAAAAAATCTTTAACAGTCTGCATAGACTTAGCCTTGTCTTCCATTTTCTTTAGAACTGCTTCCACAGGCGAACCAAACAACACATCAGATTGTAAAGGAGCATCTAAAATCCTTGTTTTCACATGCTCAGCTAAATTCTGATCCCTCAACCAGGCGTGCCTGCGAAGAACCGAACCAGTGGCAGCCACCCTCGAAGAGGCCTGCACAGCATCAAAACCACATTGCAAAGAATGCTTACCCACCTGTTCAGAAACATGAACTAAATCCTGCAACTCTTTACACTCAATACCTTCCGCCAAAGCATCTACCTTAGACTTTAATTGTGAAAGGAGATAATTTTGGTATTTCAACATGTGAAACTGGCAATTCAAAGCTCTCATGGCCAAAGTGGAAGAAGTATACACTTTCTTTCCCCATCTATCCAAAGCCCTAGCCTCTTTATCTGGAGGAACAGGATTTTTAACGACAGAAGCCTTAACGCCTTTAGGCCCCTGTGAAACAGTTTCTGGGTCTGCCCTAGGACTCTTAAAAAGATACTTATGAGCTTCAGGCACCCTATAATATCTATCCGGTTTAACTGGAGCAGGAGGCAAAGAGTCAGGGTTCAGAGAAGCCTCTGCAAAAACATCCTCTACCACATCTAGAACAGGAGGTATAGCTAAAGGCCTATGCTGGGGTAGAAACAAAAATTCCCTAAGCCTTTTCCTGGAATCAGAGAAATCCTGACCTTCCCATTTAAAATGCTCCCTCATGGAATGAAGAGTCTCTGAAAAAGAAAAATCCTCAGAAGGAGAAGCAGAAGGAGTAGAATCATCTACATCAGAATCAGAGTAAGGGGAATACTCCTGCAAATCTTCAGCCAAGACTCAGAAGCATCCGAACACTGCTCAAAACTCCCAAGCTCAGGTTCCACCCTAGGCCTCTTATCAGGAGGGGCATAGAACCTCTAATCATTGTAATCAAATCTTCTGCCATCTTAAGCATATGCTTCTTAGGTACAGACCCTGAAGAACTAGGGGTAACTCCTGAAACAAAACCTGGCCTGCCCCTGGGAGAAGCCTTGGAAACAGCAGGGGAGGACCTAACCACCTTAGGAAGGGAGGGAAGAACAGCTACCTGAGAAGCCCCTTCCGCCTGGCCTACCTCCTGAGAGGTCACATCTTGCAGTAATAAAGTCTCTCCCTGGGATTCCAAAGAAATTTCTGGCTGAACCCCTGGCTCCACCGAGCCCTCTAAAGAACCGATGTCCGGGACGGACGGTTCTTCCAGCCTAGGCTTTGCTGTTTTGTCCTTGCGTTTTTTAGACGAAGCGGGCGTCGGAGCATCCGACGGCATTTTATAATTACACCGCTTCCCAAAAACTAACCTGGCACAATCTAATCTTCTCTTTATAGTGCGTTTGTTAAATCTAGCACAAGAGTGACAGCCAACAACGTCGTGCTCAGGCCCTAAGCAAGGTATACACAAGGTATGGTAATCCCTATGAGGTATCTGTTTCCCACAAGAAATACAGTTATTCACTTTTTCTGACATCCGGTAAAATACTGAGGCAAGAAAAAACCAAAATAATCCCCAACGGGGTACTTAGCCAACTTGGATTCGGTCTGAAACTCCGACTTCGGAAAATCTCAGAACGCCAACCTGCACTTGCAAAACTGCTTCTGCATCGGACCATGCGGCAAAAAAGACTGAGGATATGACGTCGGTCATGCGCATTTGTACCCTGACGTCCGACTAATGCGCCTTGACCGACGTCAGCCATATACTTTGGTATTCGGGCCGACTGGGACAGCGGACTACCCAAGTGTTAGGACTGCAGCAATGTGGTATGAAGAACATCATCCTGAAGTTCCTTATCCTCTGCACCTCAGTTGTAGAGATAGATTCAGCTGTACTTTGATCAGTTTTCTCGGTTTCGGCCGAAACCGAGACACTCGCGGTTTGCTTAACCATGGTTTCGGCCGAAACCGTGGACCGCGAGTGTCGGTCTTTATCTTTGCGTTTTTTGGAAGATTGGGTAGTCGGAGGATCCGACGGCATAATATACGCAAAATCAGAACCGAAAAACTGTTCAGCAAACTCCGACCGTCGGTTGAAAGAAGCACAGGCCGAACAGGCTGCTACGTCGTGGGCTGGGTCTAAACAAGGCAGACAGTAAGAGTGGAAATCTTTATGAGGTATTTGTTTCCCACAGGTTAAACAATTATTAACTTTTTCTGACATCGGCTGAGGCAAGAAAGAGTCCCCAACGGGGTACTTAGCTTTAGAAGTCTTCGAAGTAGTATTCGGTAGAAGTAATCTCTGGATCCGACTGACCGGCACTTGCGAACAGCTTCTGCTTCGGGTGCCACGCGGCAAGAAAGACTGAGGAAAATGGCGTCGGCTGATGCCTTTATACCCGAAGACCAACAGAGATGACGTCGGGTGAAGTGCGACATCAGCCGAAGCCGGACCCGGACTTTGGAATCCGGCCGACTGAAGGGCTGCCTGACGACAGGACAACCCAGTTGTTATGACTGCAGATGCATCCATGAAGGACATCATCCTGAAGTTCCTTATCCTCTGCACAAGCAGGTACGGAAGCAAGCTTTTGCTTTAAAACAGACAAAAGAAATTGCTGGTATTTAAACATATGAAACTGGCAATTCAATGCCCTTACAGAAAGGGTAGCAGAAGTATATACCTTTTTGCCCCACCTGTCTAAAGCACGAGAATCCTTCTCAGAGGGAATAGGATTTTTAGAAGTAGCAACCTTAGCAGCCTTAGAACCCTGAGAAATAGTTTCAGGGTCTGCAGAAGGATTTTTAAAAAGAAATAAATGAGAGTCAGGAACCCTATAAAATCTATCAGGCTTAGAAGGAGCAGGAGGCATGGAATCAGGATTCAAATTAGCCTCAGAAAAGCATCATCCACAATGTCCAAAACAGGAGGGATAGCTAAAGGCCTATGCTGAGGAAGAAGAAGAAATTCTCTAAGCCTCTTTTTGGAAGCAGAATATTCCTGTCCTTCCCAATGAAAATGTTCCCTCATCTCATGCAAGGTTTCCCCAAAGAAAAATCCTCAGGCGGAGAGGCCGAGGGCAAAGATTCCTCAGCATCCGAATCCTCATAAGGGGGGAAGGAATAGTCCTGATCAGAGGAAGAAACAGAAGAGACAGAGGCCTGGTCAGAAGAATCCAGAGTAACATCCTGTCGAGGCCTTTTCTCAGGAGGGGGGTGAGAACCCCTAATCATTGTAAACAAGTCTTCAGCCATCTTCAATAATTGTTTCTGTGTCTTGGGAGTGGATTCAGAAGCAGCTTGAGCTGAAACTTTAGACTTAGAAGGAGTCTTTGCCTTTGCCTTTGAAATAGTAATGTGAGTAGGCCTGAAAACCCCCTCAGAAGCCGGTACCTGCACAGCGGTTCCGGACCCATCTGAAGGAGCGACGTCCGAAGGTCCTGCAGCAGTTAAAATAGTGGGCCTTGATGGCTCCCCATGGGATTCCGTATCGGCCATCGGTTCAGAAGCGGCGGACGACAGGGGCTGCAAAAGCGCCTCACTGACGACAGCCGAACCCGATGCTGGCTCCAGCTGCAACGAGTCCTGTTTGGACCTTGGAGGCCTGTCTTTATCTTTGCGCTTCTTTTGAACTCCGGAAGTATCCGACGACATTCTGTAATTGAAGCGTCTGCCAAAATAATTTAAAGCCCAGTCGTACCTGCGTTTGATAGTACGAGAGTTGAACCTGGCACAGAACCGACAACAAGAAACGTCGTGGTCAGGGCCTAAGCAAGGTAGACAGTAAGAGTGGAAATCTTTATGAGGTATTTGTTTCCCACACGCTATACAATTATTAACTTTTTCTGACATCGGAGGAACAAGAAAAAGATTCCCCAACGGGGTACTTAGCTTTGAGAAGAGAAGTAACAACTTCGGACCGAAACAACCAAGAATGCTGTTCGAAAATCGCCAACCAACGTTTTGCGAGCTGCTTTCCACCGCACGGCAAGAAAGACTGGAGAAGATGGCGTCGGCTGAGGGCTATGTACCAAGGCATACTGACGTCAGGATACTAGCTTATACAGCCGACGCCGGACCCAGACTTTGGGATTCTGGCCGACCTCGGGCTGCCTGCCGGCAGGAGCACCCTACAGTTATGACTGCAACAGTGAAACACGAAGAACATCTACATTCTATTAAGAAATAGTTTGCCAAAATTCATGGCTCCTCCACACCCTGAACTTCTGCAGACTTACTTACAGAAACCCTGTACAAACATGTAAATCAGATAAGTACCCCGTTGGGGAACCTTTAATTTAGTCATTGCATACTTGTTCATGTCATCCAGAAAGGGCAAGTGTAAGTGCGGTCATCAGATACCCCACAAAGATGCCCATGACCTCGGTCTATTCTGTTTACGGAAATCGCAGGACTACAAGGCCGGCCCTGTCTGCCAGGCCTTTGTACCCAAGACCTTATGTAGCAGACTTCACATGCTCAACCTCTATCTTGAAAACCAACATCTGAAACAACTAGCACTAGGTATGGCGGGACCTTCCGACTTGCTTGCTGAACCACCGAAGAAAAAGGCCAAGAACGCAAGGCCTACTACTGTTGCTGCATCTCCGCCATCCAATGCTCATCCTGTGGCCAATGTCAGCCTGGACAAATGCTCCCGTTCCTCAGTTCTGGGTATAGCGGGTACCAAAACCTTGTGCGGAAGGCAAGTCCTCGGCTCTGTGGATGGTCATAGACGCCGAGGGGAAACCAAAGACCTAGGCAGACCAGTCTAATCCCTCCGCTCCTTCGCAGTCGTCTGGTCCTAAGCCTTCCCCTGTACAGACTTCCTGCCAGACTTTCTCTTAAAAAGAAAGAAAAGAGAAAGCATACCTCTCCTGCTAGGGAAAGTCAACCGCATTGGCAGGCATTTTTCACAAAGCCTCTTTAATGCATTTATGGCCTTTTGGCCTACTATACCAGGGGCTTCCACAATCCCTCCTCAAGTACTGAGCCCTAAGTCTCAGGCCTCAGAACCCTCACAGTTGGAAGAGGAGGAGCACTCCGATTCCAACTCAGAAGAACCCCTCTCTTACACCTCAACTCCCTTCCCCCTTGGATATGCCTCTCCAGAGGAAGAACCTGTTAAAGTTGATTCTCCTGCAGAAGAATCTCACCTTTGGGGAAACCAGCAAAGATGAGAGAACATTTCAAGTGGGATTCAACAGAAATGACCGAGGTACAAAAATGGTACTATTAGCTCCTCCAGATGGATTCCCCAACTACTGCAGCTGTCCCACCTATTCTTCCAGCATTTCTTGATGCTTTCTCTGCAACATCCATGAGTCCAGACTCTCAACCTCCAGCCCCACTCAGACCTGAGGGGTTTTACAAGGTGCCTGAGACAGCTAAATTTCTGGTAAAATGGCCAGCTGCAGACCCAGCCACCATCTCAGTCTCTACTGACAAAGCCTTAAAATTACTGCCCTCTACTACTCTCTTCCTGCTGACAAGGACAGCAGGGCCATGGAGCGTTTGGGCAAAAAGATGTACACATCTGCAAATCTGGCCTTCAGAGCAATCAATTACCAGAAACACATGTCTACATATGCCTTGGTCCTTTTGGAGAAAATTTCCAAACAGTTTTCAGACATCTCTGACCCTACAGCCAAAGCTCAACTCTTTGTTTTCCTGACCTCTCAAGTTACCAGGCACACTACCAGGTGCAGCTATGATGCTGCTGAGGCCTCAGCTAGGTCAGCTAAGAAGGTACTCCTGGCTACACCTCCAGCCTTTACCAGATGACTTTAGGGCCAAGCTAGTAGATGCACCTTTAGACAATTCAGCCCTACTTGGATCCAAGATTGCAGACTTGTTCAAGACCTTGCAACAAAAAGGTAAGGAGATGAAAGATTTAAAACATCTGTTTGTATCGCCAAATTCCCAAATTTCAAAGGAATTACCTGTCCAAACCTCAGTTTACCAGGGAACATTCAGGTCCAGCTTACTCTTCCAGACCAACAAAAGCTCCCGGGAAACAACCCACTTCTGCCAGATCTATGCCATCTACCAGCCAGAGGGTGCCCTTTCAATGACAGGGCAGGCAGTGTGCGACTATCTGCCAATCTTGAACCCCCCCCCTCCATCCCTCTTTCATTACGATTCTCTCACTGTCTCCAAATGTGGAGACACATCACTTCAGACAAGTGAGTACTTTCAATTACAGAACATGGGTACTTCATGACATGGAGCATTCCCCCAGCCCCCAAAAGAACAGCTTCTCCTCTAACAACATTTTTGGACAACCTTATGGCCCAAGTTACCATCCAACCTGTCCCACAGTTTGCAATAGGAAAAGGCTTTTACTCCAGGATCTTCACAGTGCAAAGAAAAGACAGGCCCTGGAGGCCAATTTTAGACCTCTTCCATTTGAACATTTTCCTGCATGTACCCACCTTCAAGATGCTTACATTGCCAACTCTTTTCCCTCTGATCCTACCGCAAGGGATAATGGCCACCTTGGACATCAAAGATGCCTAACTACACATCCCCATAAGGCCCAGCTTCAGGAGTTTCCTCCATTTATCAGTGGCCTCCTCTCAATATCAATTCTCAGTTTTGCCTTTTAGTTTTTCAACAGCACCTAGAGTCTTCACCAAATGTATGGCACCAGTGATTGCCTTCTGCAGGACTCAAGGGATCCAAATCTTCCCTTACTTCGACGACCTACTCATCCAGGTAGATTATAAACAGTCCCTCATGCTTCAGTTGCAGAAAACCATTGCCCTCCTCCAGTCCCTTGGGTTTCAGATAAACTACCCAAAATCCCAGCTGGACCCTAACCAGGACATAGTCTTCCTGGGGTGCAGAACTTGGACAGACATTATGAAAGCTTTCCTTCCACCCCAAAAGGTGGAAAGCCTGACAATACCTACTTTTGGTACTTCAAACCAAGGAAATGATTGCAAGGCAGTACTTCAGACTCCTGGGCTACATGGCTTCCACTGTACCTGTGCTGCCTTTAGCAAGACATCACGAGGAAACTGCAATGGTACCTCAGGTCTGTTTGGTCGCAGCACTCCCATCCCCTGGTGTACAGGGTGTCCCTCTTGCCCTGCCTCAAGCAAGAGATCTGTTAGTGGCTAACCCAGGTGAAGCTCAACCAAGGTCTTCCACGCCAATCCTCTCCACCAACACAAGTAATGTACACAGACGCCTCAGACCTCAGTTGGGGAGCAACGCTGGGGCTCATAAAAGTGCAGGGAGTTTGGCCAGAACTACACAGGAAAGAGCACATCAATGTAACAGAAATGACATCAATACTACTAGCTTTGAAGGCTTTTTAGCCGAGACTACAAGGACCCCTAAAGCTTTTCACAGACAATACCACAGTGTTGTGGTATCTCAACAAGCAAGGGGGAACCAAATCTTCCCAACTTCGCAGACTAGCTCTCCTTGTGTGGGAACTGGCCACTTGGGGAGTTACTCTTTAAGCAGTACATATCCCTTCCCAACAGAACTCTCAGGCAGGTTCCCTCAGCAGATCCATGACAATGTCCCATGAATGAATGGATGCTACACAGGGATGTCTTCCTGGACCCTGGGGATAGGGTACACTTCAAATAAACCTGTTCGCCTCCACCATGAACAGACAACTTCCCTCCTCCTGCACCAGACTGCCAGAACCTCTGGCGATGGCAACAGATGCCTATTCAATCTCCTGGAAGGGGGTGTTTCTCTATGCATTTACCCCATTCCCTCTTGTTCAGAAAGTCCTGCAGAAGATCCAGCAGGACAAACCGAAAATCTTGCCGGTGACTCCCTAATGGCCAAGACAGCATTGGTTCCCCCTCCTGCAATTAGCCGAGGGCAATCACCACAAGTTACCCCTTAGAGTGGACCTTCTCACACAGGACAAGGAACCTGAATTCACCCACACTGGCAATCTCTACACCTCACCTTGTGGGTGATAGGATTCTGATCCCTTTCAGACACCTATAGAACGAGGACATGCTCAGTGTCCTGCAGGAGGCCAGAAAACCTAATACCAGGAGATCTTACATATCCAAGTGGAAAATTCTCCATATGGTGTCTCAGAAGGCAGTTGTACCCTTTGCGAAGTGAGGTCCACCCAGAGCGGTTTTACCTGTGAAAGCTTTTGCAGACAGGGTTAGCATTCTCCTCCATTAAGGCCCATTTGTCTGCCATGTCTGCCTGCCTTCCTCTGGACCCCTCGCCCCCCAGCTTCCAGGTTGCCTGCAAAACTGCTCCTTAAGGGGGTACTTCACCTCAGGCCACCAAGGAAGCCCATTCCACCTCCATGTGACCTGAACTATATTTTAGAGAAGCTCACACTCCTTCCCTTTAAGCCAGTATCCAAAGCTTCCCTAAAACACTGCACATGGAAGACTGTTCTGCTGGTGGCCTTGACCTCAGCTAGAAGAGTCTCCGAGTTGCAAGCTCTCATGGCTATTCCACCTTTCCTCATCTTCCACAGAGACAGGGTGACCCTCAGAACCAACCCATCCTTATTGCTTAAAGTGGTCAATGACCTTTCCTTAAACCAAACCATCCACCTTCCCACTTTCTTTCCCAACCCACAGGGAGACAGTGAGAGAGTACTTCATTCCCTTGATGTGCACAGACAGCTCAGATTCTACCTGAACAAAACCAAGCCCATCAACACAGTCTGACCAAATTTTTGCCTCCTTTCAGCCCAGGGCTCTGGGGAAAGCAGTAACTAAGCAAACCATTTCAGCATGGATTACTAGGGCTATTACCTTTTGCTACACACACCACAGGAAATCCTTACTTGGCACTGTTAAAGCACATTCCACTAGGGCAATTGCTTCATCTGGAGCTTTCTTCAAAAGCCTGGACATTTCCACTATTCTCGAAACAGCCACTTGGTCATCTGTGCATAATTTCACAAAGCATTACAAAACTGACTAGATATCAGGTCCATGGCTGGACTTTACACTGCTATCCTCCATGGATTCCTGGAGAATTCTTCTAGGCCACCACCCCCTTCCTCACAGTGAGCTTTGGTACGTACTCAACTGTACAGAATACTGCAACATGCGACTAGAAGGACATGGTAAAGTTGTGTAAAATCTTACCATAACCATAGATGTCCTTCTCTTCCATGTTGCAGTATTTCTTCCCTCCCACCTACTCCTCCTAATATCAGGCATTTCCCTACTTGGATGGTACAAGACTTGCACTACCTTCTCTGGGACTGGTTCTGACTGGAGCGCTCTGTTCTGAAGTGTGGTGCATGCAGACATCACTTTTATGGCTCACGCTCTGCAAGCCACGTCAGACGTCCCACGCACCATGCAGAGGCTGCAAACTTTTGTATACTGGCAAGACATTCGGGTAGCAAGAGGAGAAAATGTGTGTGGGTTTAGCGGTTCATACATGTATACTAGGCTAATGAACACTATGGCCAAGCCTAGCCATGCAAATCAAATCTGACCTACAAATCTGATTTATACAGCTGGTGATTTACTGACCACCTCGGTCCATCACAGACATTGCAGCCAAACCCAGGGTGAATTTCTGATTACCTATCCAATGCTACAAGTTGTGCTTAAATAGAGATAGGGAGGAACTCCTGCTTCGTATGAATGTGGAACCTGTTGTAGAGAATGGGGATTATCTGAGAAACTTAGCTGCCTTTACAAAATGCCCTACTTATGTCACAAGCAAAATTTAGGTCTTTTAAATTAGTACCTGTGATGCTGTTTGTTTTGGGGATGTGCAAAAAGGTTTACCAAAATAGGGTCCAGGAATGCCTTGTATGCAGGACAAAGAAGTCATTATGATACCAAGTAAAGACACAGGACTGACTCAATCAGTGTAGGGCATTGTATTTACTTCCTGTATTCTTTTTGTAAGGAAGCCTTTGTGGATGTTCCAGCTGCTGCATGTCTGGTCAGGTACATATTGAAGGGGGCATTAAACTCTATGATGGGTCTAATGAGGACCAAGTACAGTGGTATGATGACCTCTCTGGACCTAGATGCCACATCCTTACTTATAAGTCAAGCATCGCAAGATTTTCTAAAACCACCTTGGTCACGTGTTGGTCGATGGCTAGGTTACTATCTACAGGAGTTCCCAGATCCATAACTAGTGAATCAACTTTTAAGTGTGCTTTACTGATGAAGTAGTTACCCAGACTGGTAGACTTCCCAAAAGGTAATATAATGCATTTCTTGGTACTGAGTTTTAAGCTATGGCTTTGGCACCACGCGTTCCTCTGTATTAGACCTTCCTGGAGGGTGTTCTCATCTTGGTGGGATTCAATGACGGCTCCCACTACGCAATTATCTGCAAACTTGGTCAGCCGAAGGCCTTTGACATTGGCGTCTACTTCTCGGATGTCAAAGCCAAAGAGAAGCGGGCCCAGCACAGAGCCCCGTGGGACTACAATGGTTACCAGCCTCTTTGTGGAGGTGCCCTCACCAATTCTAGCCTCCTGGGTCCTATCAGTGAGCCAGCTAGCTATCCAACGTGTTACAAAGGGGTTTCTATAAATTTATTGATAATGGCTGAGTGGTTGACTGTATCAAATGTTTTAGCCAGATCTAGGTAGGCAGTATACACACTATTCCCCTCATCCATTGCCTTAGTGACCATTTCAAATAAGTCCACCAAATGCAGTAAGCATGACCTTACTTTGACAAAGCCAAACTAGAACGGATCCAGCGTCTGGAGGACCCCTATTCCATTGTTCATAATTTCCATGGTAATTCATTCCATGGCTTTGCAAATAAAACTAGTCAGACTAATGGATCTGTAGTTTCCACGATCTGTTGAAGGTCCTCCCTTATGAAGGGGGATGACTAATGCAGTGCTCCAAGCAGCATCCTGGGATGTTATTGGGACCCACTGAGGCTGTGTTCTTGGCTTAATGAGTGCAGCCAGTACATGCTCCCCAGTTACAGTTGGAGGGATTATGTTAGAAGTATTTTTGAAGGGATGGTTGGGAGTGAGAAAGGGGATGAAGTTGGAAATTAATTTTTCCACCAACAGGTTTGCTACATCACCAGCCTCAGTGAATGTTGCACCATTAACCACCAGTTCAGCACACTACTGTGTGCTGTCCTTGAGGTTTCTGACACAGCTATAGAAGGCCTTATAGTTACCGTATACCTGGGAGGCTATCTTGACCTCAAAGTTGGCTTTGCTTGACCTAAATGGCTCTGAAAGGCAGGACAGCAAAAATGCAAACCTTTTCACCAAATCAGCTGGCATCTTATAAATGAATTTGTAGGAATAAGTGCCCCTGCAAAAACAATAAGGTTTCCTTCTGGCTCTACAGATGTATGGCAAGATATTACTGCAAAGACTTCCATAACTGTAGAAAAAGCAAGTGCTCTAGGCTCAGGCAGGTTCACAAAAACCCTACATCTGAGATGGTTCACGGCATATTCTTTAGCTTCCCACTGGAACTCCTAAATGTTAATGAACAGTGTCTGCTAGTGAATTTTCTTTTCCTGGTACAAATCTGGCCTGGAGTTGAATGTTGAAGTTCAGGGCCACATTCCACAGATCCACTGCCATCCGGCATAGAGGATGTGAGTGTGTACCTCCCTGTTTGTTGATGTACCACATGACTGTGGTGTTGTCCGTCCTTATCAGCAGGTGACCTTGTTGAAGAAATGGTCTGAATGCCTGGATTGCATGTTTCACTGCCAGCATCTCCTTTTGATTTATGTGTAGATTCAGCTGGTCTTGTGTCCATAGGCCTTGTATACACTTGTCCACCATGTGCGCCCCCCAGCCTAGGTCTGAGGCGTCCGTGGTGATGGTCTGGCTTGGATGAGGTTTGTGGAAGGGCAATCCTCGGTTCAACTGACAGGCCTGAGCCCACCACAGGAATTCTTGCTTCAGGCATGGAATTATTGGAATCTGGGCTTCTAGACTGTGCTTGTGTTGAGACCATACATTCCTTAGGTACCATTGCAACTTTCTCATATGCAGTCTGGCATGCGGAATCAATATTATGCAGGATGCCATGTAACCCAGGGCTTGCAGGACTTTCCTTGCAGTAAGCTGAGTCTGTGTTGTTAATGTCATGAAATAGACTGGTAGTTGCTTTTGTTTTTCTTCTGGGAGAAAGGCCATCTGAGTTGATGAGTCCAGTTCTGCACCCAAGAATGTTATCCTTTGGGATGGTTCCAGTCTTGACTTTTGCATGTTGACTGTGTATCCCAAGGCTTGCAGCAGTTGTATAACCTTTTCTAAATCTTTTGTTAATTTTGTCTTGTTGTCCGCTTGTATTAGGCAGTCGTCCAGGTATGGGTAAATTTGAATTCCCTGAAGCCTGCAATGAGCAATTACTGATGCCAGGCATTTCGTGAATACTCTGGTCCTGCAAGAAATCTGAGGTGTCTTCTGCAATCTGGTCATATAGGGATGTGCAGGTATGCCTCCTTGAGATCTAGAGTCACCAGCCAAGACTCCTTGCCCAGCATGGGAAGAAGCTGCTGTAGGGTCAGCATTTTGAATTTTGGAACAATGAGGTATGTGTTCAGAGCGGACAGGTAGAGAATAGGCCTCCATTGATTTTCTTGTCTCGGTACAAGGAAAAGTCTGGAGTAAAATCCTTGTCCTTGTTCCATAGGCGGTACCTCTTCTATAGCTCTCATCCTTAGTAGGTTGTTGATTTGTCTTAGAGCGTTTGTTTTTTGGCTTGGTGGTAGGTTTGGCATTCCTCTCTTTTTGGTAGAGTGTGGAAGTTAAACCTGTAGCCTTCGTCTATTGTTTGTAAAGTCCATTTGTCTCCTGTAATGTAATGCCAGTTTACGGAAAATAAGGCTAGTTTTCCGCCCAAGGGTGCTTCCAGTTGTTCCCTGGTAGGCGGAATCAGAGCCAAGTCATTGTGTCTGTCCTGTGGAAGTGGTTGTAGATGAATCTGTGGCAGTACTTCTCTGGTTGTTAGGCTGCCACTGACGTCCCCTGTAGGCACCCCTGGAATGACCTCTGCCTCTTGGGCGTCTATTTCTGCCTCTTTGTGCTCTGGAGGTGTCTGGAAAGGACCAATTCTTCGAAGGCCAAATTCTGCTAAACCTCGGAGGTTGGACCTGTAAGAAATCCTTGACTGTTTGGACAGATTTTGCTTTTTCTTCCACCTTCTTTAGAACCTGCTGTGCAGGGGAGCCAAACAAACTTTGTTTCTCCATAGGAGCATCTAGGAGTTTTGACTTAACATGGTCTGGTAAGGATTGTTCTTTTAACCAGGCATGCCTTCTAATCACTGTTCCAGTCATAGCTGATCTAAAGGAAGCCTCCAGTGCATCATAGCCACATTTTAAGAAATGGTTACTGACCTGCTGAGAGTTATGTACCAAATCCTGAAGGGACTTACGGTCTATAGGTTCAGGAGAGGACAGTTTTTTTTATTTAGCTGGTCTAACAAAAATTCCTGGTACTGAATCATGTGAAATTGACAGTTTAAGGCCCTGGCCGAAAAAGTAGCAGAAGTATAAACCTTTTTACCCCATCTCTCTAATGCTCTAGATTCCCTTTCAGAGGGGAGAGGGTTTTTGGCAGAGGCAGCTGCTACAGCTTTGGGGCCCTGTGAAATGGTTTCAGGATCTGCAACAGGAGCCTTATACAAATGGTAGTGTGTGTCCGGGACACTGTAATATCTGTCAGGCTTGGCAGGGGCCGGAGGGACAGAATCAGGGGCAGTACAGGCATCATTATATGCATCAACAACAACTGTTAGTACTGGAGGAATGGCTAAAGGCCTATGCTGTGGTAAATGTAAAAACGTCCTTAGCCTTTTCCTTGAATCTGAAAAATCCTGGCCCTGCCATTGAAAATGTTCCCTCATAGCATGTAAGGTTTCCCCAAAAGAAAATTCTTCAAGAGGAGAAGCAGAAGGAATGGAGTCTTCTGCATCAGAATCATCATAGGGAGAATATGGACCTTCCTGACGGTCTGAAATATCTGAGTCATCTGAGGAATAGTCTGTAGAAACAGGTTCCGGGGGTTCAGTTCTAGGCCTCTTATCTGTGGGATGAGAGGCCCTGTCTGGGTGAAATTGGGATCCCCTGATCAAAGAAATGAGATCCTCAGCCAGGCTGAGCATTTGGGAACTAGAGGTAGGCCTGTGTGAGGGGGTTTTAGCAAGTAAGGCCTTAGAAGATTTAGCTGCTTTAGCCCTGGAAAAAGCTTTGATAGACATAGATGCAGGGGGTCTAGCAGCTCCACGTGCAGGGGTAGTTATGTCTAAAGGAATAGTATCTGATAAATGCTGGTTGCCTGCTTCAGCAGGGGTAATTTCAGTAGCAGATTCAGCCATGCTCTGTGAGGCCTCGGCTATCGGAGGTATGCTTTCGGTCGAAGGAGGAACCGAGGACTCGGTTTCAGCCGAAACCGAGACACTCGCGGTTGGCCTAACCGGGTTTCAGCCGAAACCGCGGACCGCGAGTGTCGGTCCTTTTCCTTACGCTTTTTCGCTAATTGTGTAGTCGGAGTCTCCGACGGCATTTTGTATGCAAAAGCGGGACCAAAAAACACCTCTGCAAACTCCGACCGACGTCTAAGCGTCCGTCGGTTGAAGGAAGCACAGGCTAGACAAGCTGATACGTCCTGGTCTGGGCCTAAACAAGGAAGGCAGTAAGAGTGGAAATCCTTATGAGGTATTTGTTTCCCACAAGTTAAACAATTATTTACTTTGTCTGACATCGGCTGAGGCAAGAAAGAGTCCCCAACGGGGTACTTAGCTTTTTAGAAGTCTTCGGTAGTAGAAATCTCTGGATCTGACCGACCGGCACTTGCGAACAGCTTCTGCTTCGGGCATCACGCGGCAAGAAAGACTGAGGAAAATGGCGTCGGCTGATGCCGTTATACCCAATACACAGCAGCTATGACGTCGGGTGAAGTGTGACATCAGCCGAAGCCAGACCAAGACTTTGGAATCCGGCCAACCGAAGGGCTGCCTGAGGCAGGACAACCCATATGTTAGGACTGCAGATGCATCCTTGAAGGACATCGTATGCAATTCCCTATCCATTTTGAAATTGTCTGTTTGGAAATTGCTTTTCCTTGTGCACCAGCAGCATATGCTACCAACAGCTGGTCAGTTTTTCTGTAGCTTTTAGTTCTGTCCAAGTAGTAGTGCAACTGTCTGCGTATGTCCAGGGTGTGCATTAGTTTCTCCCCTTTGTTTTGTGGATTTGGAAAGAAGGTAGGCAGGTGAATAGCTTGGTTTAATGAGACCCTGGATACCACCTTTGGCATAAATGAAGGATTGGTTCTCAATGAGACTCTGTCCTGATGAAAAATAAGAAATGGCTGTACTGCCATGAGGGCCTGTAACTCAGATACTCTTCTTGCTGAGGTTATGGCCAGAAGGAAGGCGGTCTTCCAAGACAGGAACTGTAGTTCTGCAGATGCTGCTGGTTCAAAGGGAGGCAGAGTTAGTTTTTCCAACATGAAGTTAAGGTCCCAAGTAGGCACTGGAGGTTTCCTTGGAGGATTGATGTTTTTAATTCCTCTTAGAAACTGTCTTAGGAGAGGATGAGAAAAGACAGGTGGGTCAGTATTGTACTCTGCTGAAATTGCTGAAGCATGACTTTTAATGGAAGAGTAAGACAGGCCATTATGGAGCATTTCTGCCAAGTATTCCAGGATATGTGCCATGTTCATCACTGTCGCATCTAGGCCCTTTGTGGTGCTCCAAGTGTGAAATCCTTTCCATTTTGCTGAATATGCCTTTCTTGTGGAAGGCCGGCGAGCTTCCAAGATGATATCCTTCACTCTCTTGGATAGCTTATCCTGAGGAGTCAAGGTATTTTCCAGGCTGTTAGTTGCAAGGTTTTCAGGTTGGAAGGCAGAGTTTTGTAATTGTGCTGTGTCAGGAGAAGTGGCCATTGAGGAAGAGGCCATGGTTTCGTGCATGACATGCTCTTTAACAGTAGGTACCAGTGCTGTCTTGGCCAGTCCGGAGCTATCAATCACCTTTGGCTGCTCTCTGTCCTGATCTTCAGTAAGACCTTGGTCATTAATGGAAGAGGTGGAAATGCATACACTGTTAGAGTTCTCCAGCTGAAAGATAGGGCGTCCACTTTCCATGCTTGTGGGTGGTATGTCCTTGAGCAGAATTTCTTCAGCTGATGATTGTGAGGGGAGGCAAAAAGATCTATGTCTGGCCTTCCCCATGATTGTGTTATCTGTAGGAAGATGTCTGGGTGCAGCATCCATTCGTGTGCATCCATGATATTTCTGCTTAAGCTGTCCGCCAGTATATTGCCTTTTCCTGGCACAAACTGGGATTGCAGCTCTATATTGAGTTTCAAGGAAAGTTCTCATAGATTCATTGCCAGTCTGCAAAGAGGGTAGGAATGGGTGCCTCCTTGCCTATGTGCCACATAACTGTGGTGTTGTCTGTCCTTATTAGCAGGTGGCCCTGATACAGAAAGAGTTTGAAGGCCTCGACTGCATGTATCACTGCCAGCATTTCCTTTTGGTTTATGTGCATGCGTAGCTCCTTTTGTGACCATAGTCCTTGACTACATCTGCCCTCCATGTGTGCTCCCCAACTGTGGTCTGAAGCGTCCGTTGTAATGGTTTGGCTGGCTATTGGTTTGCTGAAGGGCAGACCCCTGTTTGACTGGCTTGCTTGAGCCCACCACAGAAATTCCTTTTGGAGGCATGGAATGAGTGGGATCAAAGTTTCTAAGCTGTGACTGTGCTGAGTCCATAAACTCCTTGGGTACCATTGTAGTTTCCTCATTTGCAGCCTTGCTTGTGGAATCAGAAGAATGCAAGATGCCATGTAACCCAGGGCCTGCAGGATTTTCCTTGCAGTCAGCTGAGTTTGTCTTGTCAGATTCTTGAAGTAATCCAGTAGCTGTCTTTGTTTTTCTTCTGTGAGAAAAGCCATTTGGGTGGTTGTGTCTAGATCCGCACCCAGAAAAGTTATTCTTTGGGATGGAACAAGTCTTGATTTGTGAATGTTGACTGTATATCCCAAGGCCTGCAGTAGGCGGATGGCATAATTCAAGTCCTTTACCAAAGTTTGTTGGCTGTCCGCTTGTATAAGGCAGTCGTCCAGATATGGGTATATCTGAATCCCCTGAAGTCTGCAGTGTGCAAATACTGATGCCAGGCATTTCGTAAATACTCTGGGCGCAGTAGATAAGCCAAAGGGCAATGCTGAGAATTGATAATGCTCTGAACCTGCAAGAAATCTGAGGTGTCTTCTGCAACTTTGTCTGATAGGGACATGCAGGTATGCCTCCTTGAGGTCTAGAGTCACCAGCCAAGACCTCTTGCCCAGCATGGGAAGGAGTTGCTGTAGAGTCAGCATTTTGAATTTTGGCACAATGAGATAAGTATTCAGTGCGGACAAGTCGAGAACAGGCCTCCACTGATTTTCTTTTCTTGGAACAAGGAATAGTCTGGAGTAAAATCCTTGGCCTTGTTCTGAAAGAGGAGCCTTTTCTATACCTTTCATTTGCATTAAGCTGGAGATTTGTTTCAAAGCCTCTGCCCTTTGATTTGGTGGCAGGTCTGGCATGCCTTTTCTTTTTGGCAATGTGTGAAAATGGAACCTGTATCCTTTGTCTATTATTTGCAGTGTCCATTTGTCTCTTGTAATACTGTGCCAATATTCTGAGAATAAGGAAAGCTTTCCCCCCAAAGGTGCTTCTAACTGAGCCCTGGTTGGCGGAGTCAAAGCAAAGTCATTGAGTCTGTCCTTGTGCAGCAGTTGTAGGTCCTGCACTACCTCTCTGGTTGGGAGGCTGCCACTGACGTCACTCTGTAGGAGCATCTAGCTTGCCCTCTACCTCTGGCACGCCTGTTCTTGCCTCTCTGAAATCTTTCTGTGTCCGGAAAGGACCAATTCTTGGTAGGCCAATTTCTGATGAATCTTGGTGGTTGGACTTGTAGAAAATCTTTGACTGTTTGTACAGATTTTGCCTTTTCCTCAAATTTCTTTAAGACCTCCTGAGCAGTGGAGCCAAATAACTTTTGCTTTTCCAGTGGAGCATCCAGAAGCTTAGCTTTAATATGGTCTGGCAGAGATTGTTCCTTCAGCCAAGCATTCCTACGTATGACTGCACCTGTCATAGCTGACCTACATGAAGCTTCCAATGCAACATAACCACACTGTAAGAAATGGTTGCTAACCTGCTGGGAGTTATGTACCAGATCCTGAAGTGATTTGAGATCTAGGGGTTCAGGTGAAGACAGTTTCTTATGCAATTCATCTAACAAATACTCTTGGTACTGTATCATATGAAATTGACAATTTAATGCCCTCATCGAAAGAGTAGCACAAGTATACACTTTTTTACCCCATCTCTCTAAAGCCCTGGACTCCCTTTCAGAGGGGAGTGGATTCTTAGTAGTGGAAGCTGCAACCCCTTTAGGGCCCTGGGAAATAGTTTCTGGATCAGCAGAGTGGGCCTTGTAAAGAAAAAGATGCGAGTCCGGGACCCTGTAGTACCGATAGGGTTTTGCAGGGGCCGGAGGAAGAGTGTCAGGGGTTATGCTAGACTCAGAGTACACATCATCAATGACAGTCAAAACAGGAGGAATAGCCAAAGGTCTATGCTGAGGTAAATGCAGAAAAGTTCTTAATCTTTTCCTGGAATTCCTGGCCCTGCCATTTGAAATGCTCTCTCATAGTGTGAAGGGTCTCCCCGAAGGATAGTTCTTCAGGAGGGGATTGATTCCTCTGCATCAGAATCCTCGTAGGCTGAAAAAGCCTCCTCCTGGTAGTCCGAGAGAGCAGAGCCATCAGAGGCCTCCTCTGAGGAGTGGAGATCAGAGGGCTCAACCCTGTGCCTTTTGTCTAGAGGGGGTTGAGAGCCCCTGTCCGGTTGGGGTTGAGAGCCCCTAATTAAGGAGATAATGTCCTCTGCTAAAGTTAGAATCTGTGAACTGGTAGAGGGTCCATGAGGAATAACCCTGGGAGGCATAGCTTTTGTATGTTTAGCAGCTTTAGCCCTGGTGAAAAGCCTTTATGGACATGGATGCAGGAGGCCTAGCTGCACCACGTGCTGGTGTAGTTTTGTCTAAAGGAATGGTGTCGGAAGTTTCCAAGACACCAGTTTCTGAAGGAAATTCAATAACCGACTCAGCAGGGGCCTCCGGGGCCGAGGTTGTCGGTTGAGCGGTTTCGGGGGTCGGAAGTACCAAGGACTCTGTTTCAGCCGAGACTGAGACACTTGCGGTAGGCCTGGCCGTGGTTTCAGCCGAAACCGCGGCCTGCGTGTGTCGGTCCTTATCCTTCCGTTTCTTTGTTAAATGTGAAGTCGGAGTCTCCGACGGCATATTGTATGAAAAACTAGCCCCAAAAAATTCCTCTGCAAACTCCGCCCGACGTCTAAGAGTGCGTCGGTTGAAGGAAGCACAGGCTGAACAGGCCGAGACGTCGTGGTCTGGGCCTAGGCAGGGGAGGCAGTAAGAGTGGAAATCCTTATGAGGTATTTGTTTCCCACAAGTTAAGCAATTATTAACTTTATCTGACATCGGCTGAGGCAAGAAAGAGTCCCCAATGGGGTACTTACTTTTGAAGTCTTCGGTAGCTGAATTACAGGAGCTGGCCGACCGGCACTTGCGAACTGCTTCTGCTTCGGGCACCACGTGGCAAGAAAGACTGAGGAAGATGGCGACGGCTGACGCTTTTATACCCCAGGCACTCTGACGTCGGGGAGAGGGCGACATCAGCCGACACCGGACCCAGACTTTGGAATCCGGCTGACCGAAGGGCTGCCTGAGGCAGGACAACCCATATGTGATGACTGCAGATGCATCCTTGAAGGACATCTGTACTATGTTCTTCATGTTTCACTGTTGCAGTCATTACATTTGGGTAGAATCCCAAAGCTATGGTTGGGGGGGTGGAGCTAAACAGCATTAGAAGCGGCTATAAGGCCCAGCAGAACTGCAGTGGCCTGCTCTGGATTTAGAGTAAAGAGGCAAATGATAATGCTTTGTAAAGGTGTGAACAGAACTCCAAGTAGCAGCCTCTAGAATGTCTTTGGTTGGTACTCGCCTTAGAAAGGCTGCTGAAGTAGCTGCAGCTCTGGCGGAATGAGACCTAACGCCCTTGGGCACAGGTTTACCATGGTGCAAGTAGCAGAAACGGATGCAGTGGCTTATCCACTATGAAATTGTCTGCTATGAAATAGCCTTGCCCTCTGATCCTGCAGCACATGTCACTAGTAATTGCTCAGTTTTTCTTAGAGCTTTAGTCATGCTTAAGCAGAATCTTAGTTGTCTGTGTACGTCCAATGAATGCAGAATTCTCTCCCCCTTGTTCTGTGGATTTGGATAAAAGGTTGGCAGATGAATTGTTTGGTTAAGAGCCACACTGGAAACCACCTTAGGCATAAAAGTAGGATTTGGGTAAAATATAATAAAAGGCTCTATAGCCATGATGACCTGTAGCTATAGGTTCATACTAGGCTATCTGCCCTAGGGCATTTATAAGCCAAGCCAGAGTGTGTTTGGCTTTCACCACTCATTTTACATTAATTTTGCTATGCCCTTTTTTGAGATTAGTATACTGTGCCTCTGTCTAACAGTGACACAGAAGTGATACCCGGGGTAAACCTACGATCCCCCATCCACTCATCAAGATTCCTCTTGAAGAGAGTCAATGAGGGACTCTGCCTAACTTGGACTGGGATTTTATTCCAGAGTGAAGGGAGCCTCTGGGTTATGAATCTGTCCCTTCAGCATGTCCTATTTATTTCAGTGCTGAGGTTCAGGTCTCTTGAGCGCAAAGCTCGATGGGATTTGGATTTTCTGAGGTGCAGCATGTCCATTAATTCCGGGTTGGACATGGCTTTATATGTCAGGCACAGATCGCCTCTGAGCAGGCGGTATGCCACTGAGTAGAGCTGGAGTTTCTTTAACCGGGCAGCATATGGCATCTGTTTGAGCCCTTTGATCCTCTTGGTGAGGTACTTTTGGGGTCTTTCCAGTTGCTGCAGGTGTCTGGTAAGGTACATCCCAAAAGGGGCATTGTACTCAATTATGGGCCTGATGAGGGATGAGTAAAGAGGCACGATGACCTCCCCTGATCTAGATGTGAATCCCTTCAGGATTAGGTGGGCTATACAAAATGTTTTTCTAACCACTTTGGCCACGTAGTTGTCAAATGAGAGATTGCTATCAACTTGGGTCCCCAGGTCCCTAATTACTTCTTCCGTACTTAATGGATTACCACTTATGTGGTAATTTGTGGGCACTTTGTTTTTGCCAAAGGAGATGACTATACACTTTTTGGCGTTTAGCTTGAGGCCATGGCTCTGGCACCAGTTGTCTGTTTCTATGAGGCCCTTTTGGAGGATGCCTGTGTCGGCTGGAGAGTCGATTATGGCACCCAGTTTGCAGTCATCTGCAAACTTGGTCAGCCACAGTCCTTCCGTGTTGGCCTGTACCTCTGAGAAATATATACCGAACAAGAGAGGTCCCAGGACTGAGCCTTGTGGGACACCACTTGTAACTGGTTTTGAGTCTGACATGGCTCCAGCAATTCTAACCATGTGGGTTCTGTCCTTGAGCCAGTTTGCAACCCATTTAGTGAAATAGGGGTTTATATTTAAGCTGGTGAGCTTATCTATAATGCCCGAGTGGGGTATTGTATCAAAGGCTTTTGCGAGGTCCAGGTAGGCTGTGTGGACCACCTTCCCCTCGTCAATGGCCTTGGTGACTGTTTCAAAGAAATCGAACAGGTTTAAGAGGCAGGATCTGCCCTTAACAAAGCCAAACTGGATAGGATCCAGTGTCTGTGGGTCCCCAGTATCTTTATTTATAAGGTCCATGATGATCCTTTCCATAGCTTTGCAGACCAAGCTAGTCAGGCTTATGGGGCGATAGTTTCCAGGATCCGTTGAGGCACCACCTTTGTGGAGAGGGACCACCATTGCTGTACGCCACTCTTTGGGTACATATCCTGTAGTAAGGCTGAGATTGAACAGTAGTTTTATGTTTAGGTTTAGCTCCTCTTGGAGTTCATGTAGGACGCAGCCTGGGACACCGTCTGGTCCCATTGATGCTGTGTTTTTTGCTTTGGAGAGGGCGGTTCTTACCTGAGCATCTGAGATGTCAAGGGGGCAGCACTCTGCTGGGATAGATATTTGCCCTTTTGGTGGGGGGGGGGGGAGTTTGCGCTGAACCTGTCAGCTAGGATGTTGGCAATGTCTGTGGGTTCGGTGTATTTTTTGTCATTTTGGACTAATTCTGAGTATATTTGGGAATTCCCACCCAGGTTCCTAACATAACTAAAGAAAGCCTTGTGATTATCCTTAGTGTCCTGTGCAATTTTTCTCTCGAAGCAGGCCTTAGACGATTTTATGAGTGCCCGTAGTTTTTTGCTAATACTGATCAGAGATGCCTTCCCTTTTTGGGATTTTGCTCTATCATGTAGTAGCTTCCTCCTTCTATTGTATAGTTTGTTTATGGCTGGGGTCCACCAGACAGGACGTCTTGCCTTTGGAGGATTGGGTCTTGGTTTTATTTGGGATTGCATGATCCACACATTCCTGAAGGTGTTCATAGAATGCGTTTATAAAGGATTCTGCGGTCTGGGCCGTATTTTCCACAGATCCGGGGGCTTTGAAGGATTCCACCTCGGTTTGGAGGAGTGTGAAATTTGCTTTAGAGAAGTTTTTCACTGTGGTTTTCTGGGCAGGGGGTGGGGTCGGGATGTGAATATCCAGTGAGATTAGTTTATGGTCTGATCTTACCAGTGAGGGATACACTTCTGGTCTGGAGCATACAATCCCCATGTTGGTGATGATCAGGTCCAGTATGTTTTCCCCACTTCTGGGAGTGTTAACAAGTTGCTCCATAGCATTTGAGTTTATAAATTCTAGGAACCCTTGGGCAAGGGTGTTGGAGCTAGAGTAATGCTCCCAGTCTATGTTTGGGTAGTTGAAGTCGCCCAATATAATGGTGTTTGGAGAGACCTTCATATTTTCCAGTGTTCTCAGGAAGGCCGACTGGAGTTCCTGGGTTTGGGAGGGTGGTCTGTAGCAGGCTATAAACTGGAAGGCAGTTTTACCCACTGTTAGTTGCACATGGATAGTCTCTGATGCTTCGTGCTTTGCCACCAACCTGGAGGTGTGGGTATCTTTGACGAATATTGATGCTCCCCCTCCTTTTGTGGTTCGGTCCAAGTTTTGGGGCCGAAAAACATGGTATGAGGTATAACCTGGTAGTGCTGGGGTGCTCTCTGGAGCCTTGAACTTACTGCAGAGATATCGATGTTCTCCATGCTAAGGAGAGTTTCGAGTGCATGCATCTTGAGGTTTAGACTTCTGGTGTTGAGTAGCATTACTCTTAGTTTCTTATCCCTTGTGATACCTATGGAGGTGGGTTTGTCTTTTTAGCCTTGCCTAAAAAAGGATCTATGGGGGTAGCAAGAGCCTTTGCCAATATCCGAAAGCCCAGCGGTGATAGCTGCAAGCCGTCCCTAGCGAAGCACCGTGGCTCGTCGAGCATGTCATCCCAGGCTGAAAGGCATTGGATCCCCTTTGAATGACACCGATACTTAAGCCAATTGTTGAAACTGATCATCTTGTCTTCATATTGTGGCATCATTCTTGGTGAAGGTAAGATGCTACTCAAGGTCAGGGTCATACTGGCCTGGGCTACATGCTCAGAGAGCTCCTCTATGTCTCTTTTGATGTAGTCCAGGGATGTACATCTCAGGTCATTCACACCAGCATGGACAATGACAGAGTCATATTTGTACTTGCCTTGGAGTGACCTGAGTGCTTGTGTTATGTGGCAGATCCTAGCGCCCGACAGGCAGCTCACCGTGACCTTCTCCTTGTTCAGCCTGGTGAGCGGGACATCACTGTGCCTGACAATAGAGTCACCTATTACAAGTGTATCAGGTGTGTTGTTTAGCCCTAAGGGCTGTGACTGTTCGGCACACTGGCTTTGTGAGCTGTGTGTTGCATGTGTTTTGTTTTGGGGTAGCGGTTGCTTAGGTGTCTGCTTTGGAGGTCTCTGCTGCTTCGGCAGATTTTTATTTAGAGCCTCCGAGTATGTTTATGTGTTTGGTTTGCTGTCGTGGTAGGTCTATGTGAGACTGGAATTGTAGTGAGTGTGGTTTCCTTTTCCTCCTGACTGGTTACGCCAGTACTAAGTTGAGAGAGCTTAGCCTCCAGTTTGGCTATATGGTTGCATCTCTCACGTGTGTTGGAATATTTTGGGAAGAGGAGAGGGTTGTCTGTGTACATGAGGCAGTTGTAACATTGCCTCAAGATTCCCAAATTCACCAGCTGTACCGGAGAGGAGATTGACAACTGACCTTTGAACATGCTAGAATAGTATTGGGAATTCCTTTATAATTGAAAAAAAAAGGGCCAATGGGGAACAAGGTACTCAAGGGGAGTTTGTAAGGGTGTAGTTATTTTAATTTTTTAGTGCTGACCTATATAATTGCTTTAGTGAGCAAGTGCCAGGTAACTTAAAGGCAATGTGCTACAGGTAACTTAAATGCAAAAATGACAAACAGTAACTTTCGTTCAAGTGAAACAAGGAAATAAGTGCAGTAAGCAATGCAGATATCACTAGGGATCCACAGAAGCACTGAAAAGCCGCGTTTTAGGTGGAATTAGCGTTTCAGGGAAATAAGCATACAAATAAAGCTAGATTCAGCAGGCCTGGATCTAGTCTATGCTACAGCAAACAAGGTGTACCAATTTCAGTAAGAAGCAGTTCAAATATGCAGGCACTATAAGCCTTTAACCAGAAATTCCCATCTCAGAGGGGCAGAGTTCAGCCTCTCCTCCCACAAGAGTGCAGACCACGAACCCTCTTAATGTAAAATAACTGGCCTGAAGCCCAAGTGCTTAAACCAGAATTAATACACTTTTAGAATAACAGACACGGAGCTCTCAATCAGCAGTTCCCAACTTAGAAGCAAGTAAGTTACCTGTCCTGCCACTACAGTGCAGACCACAAACCTTCTTAATGTAAAACAACTGGTCTGAAGCCCAAGTGCTTAAACTAAAAGGCTTAGAATGAGTTACACCAAGCAGTAATAAATACAACTGAGTACTTTTAAGATGACGCAAAAGCAAAACAAAGTAGGAAGAAACACAAATACAGTAAAAGCAGACAACAAAAATAAAAAAAAAAAAATCGAGTGAGCAAATGAGATGGGCCCAGGAGGAGTATCCAAGTGCAAATTTACAAGAGGGGCGGGCAGTTTCAAAGCCACCAAGATTAACACCAAGACAAAAACAGGGAGGGAGGGTGGGTGGGGACCTACTGAAAAAACAGTCAACTTCCAGCTAGATATTGCTCAATGCAACACAAACAAATTACTTTAAATCGTGTATTATTTGACAAAAGTGCAGGTAAAAATCTACTTAACTCTACTCATGTAGGTCTCAGTTGGCCAAAGCTCACAGTTTAAACAGAAAACAATTCACTGCACCACTTGTATAAGACAGAAACTGAATAACAATGAGGTAAACTAAGCTTTTCCAACACATAACTGAGGTCCCACGCAGGCAATGGTGATCTTCTAGGAGGCCTTGTTTGACTCCTCTAAGATACTGCTTTAGTAAAGGATGAGAAAAGATTGGTGGCTCTGTATTGTAATGAGCCGAAATAGCAGAGGCATGGATTTTAATTTATGAGAAAGATAGGCCTTTGTCAAGCATCTCAGTTAAGTATTGCAATATCTGAGGAATATTTGGTTCTGTGTATCAGTTCCTTGTGCTTGATTCCAAGCACAGAATCTCTTCCATTTGTCAGCATAAGATTTTCTAGTACTAGACCTTCTGGCTTCCAAAATGACATCCATCACAGCTTTAAAGAGAGGTGGTGTTTGTATGACTACATGATCAGCCATGCTGCCAGTTTCAGAGCGTGTAGTTGATTGTGCAGGATCTGATTTTTTTGCTGGGACAGTAGTTGTGGTCTTTGAGGCAAGGTCCAAGCTGGGTATTGAGACAAGTTCCTTAGGATTGGCTACCAGTATTGGCGGGGACAGTTCGGGGCAATTAGTATCATCTTTGGTTTCTCTTGTCTGACTTTTAACAGGAACTTGGGGAGAATAGGCAGAGGAGGAAAGGCGTAAACTGATAGGCTTTTCCAACTGAAGGATAGGGTGTCCACTTTCCATGCTTGTCTGTGATAAGTCCTTGTGCAGAATCTTTGCAATTGATCATTTTGAGGAGAGACAAATAGAAATATGTCTGGGCTCCCCCATTTCTCTGTTATCATGCTGAAGATTTGTGGATTTAGTTTCCACTAGCGAGGGTCCATAAAGGTTTCTGCTTAAATCGTCTGCCAGAGAGTTTTGTTTTCCTGGCAGGAATTGAGCTTGAAGATGTGTTTGGTAGATCAAAGCTGTGTTCCACAGTGCCATGGCTAATCTACAGAGGGGGTATGAGTGTGTGCCCCCTTGCTTGTTTATATACCACATGACTGTGGTGTTGTCCATCTTTATCAGTAGTTGTCCTGGATGAAGATAATCCTTGAAGGCTGTTAGGGCATTTTGAAAAGCTAGCATCTCTTTCTGGTTGATATGCAGATGCATTTGTTTTGGTGACCATATGCCTTGAATGCATCTTCCTGCCATGTGGGCCCCCCAGGCATAATCTGATGAGTCTGTTGTCATGGTTTGGCTGGCAGGGGGTAGAGTGAATGGCTGTCCCATGTTTTGGTGACAGGCCTTTGCCCACCATAGAAACTCCTGTTGCAGGCAGGGAATGAGAGGAAAGTACAGTTGTGTACCTACCATAAATGTAGATGTTCAAGTGTATTCACTGTTGCAGTCATTACTCTTGGGATATCCTGCTGGCGGGCTACCTGCAGTCGTCCTGAATTCCAAAGTCCTTGTCCGGCGTCAGTTGCTGTTGCCTCTTCCCGGACGCCAGTGCGCCAGGGGTATAAAAGATGCAGCAGACGCCATTTTCTTCAGTTTTTCTTGCCCCAGATGTCAGGTGCCCCCAAAAGGGTAGGCTAAATATATTATGCCAACACACATACATGCAGTAAAGAAACATTTCCTTAATCTACAAGCAAATACACCACACAGGTTGTATAGAATAGGGAAGTGCAGATAAACCCCAGAAAAAGAAAGGGGGACAGTGGGAGGGTAACCTGGACTGCAACAGTGAATACACTCGAACATCTACATTTATGGTAGGTACACAACTGTACTATGTTCATCGTGTTTCACTGTTGCAGTCATTGCTCTTGGGATGAATCCCAAAGCAGAGGATGGGAGGCTGGACTAAATAGGATTAGGAGAGGCAATGAGGCCCTGCAGAACTGCAGTGGCAAAGCCTGCTCTGGATTTAGAGTTAAGAGGTAAGTGGTAGTGCTTAGTAAAAGTGTGCACTGAACTCCAAATTGCAGCCTCTAAGATGTCTTTGGTTGGTACTCCTCTGAGGAAGGCTGCTGAAGTGGCTGCTGCTCTGGTAGAATGAGGCCTAATGCCCTTAGGCACTGATTTGCCATGCTGAGAATAGCAGAAACGGATGCAATGGCCTATCCATTTAGAAATAGTCTGTTTTGAGATAGCCTTTCCTTGTGATCCTGCAGCATATGACACTAAAAGTTGCTCAGTCTTTCTGAAAGCTTTAGTTCTGTCCAAGTAGAAGCGTAGCTGCCTATGTATGTCCAAAGAATGCAGAATTTTCTCACCCTTGTTCTGTGGGTTTGGATAAAAGGTAGGCAAGTGAATGGTTTGGTTGAGGGCCACAATGGACACCACCTTAGGCATAAATGTTGGGTTTGTCCTCAGAGAAACCCTGTCTGGATAAAAATGATAAAAGGTTCCACAGTCATAAGTGCTTGTAACTCCGAGACTCGTCCTACAGATGTTATTGCTAAAAGCAGAGCTGTTTTCCAGGATAACAAAATTTATATCAGCTGTTGAGGTTGGCTCAAAAGGAGGCAGTGTGAGCTTTTCCATGACATAACTGAGGTCCCATGCAGGAATTGGTGCTCTCCTTGGAGGCCTGATGTTTTTGGCCCCTCTGAGGTACTGCCTTATTAAAGGATGAGAAAAGATAGGTGGTTCTGTAATGTAATGGGCTGAAATGGCAGAGGCATGAATCTTAATTGATGAAAAGGAAAGGCCTTTGTCCAGCATCTCAGTTAGGTATTGTAAAATCTGAGGGATATTTGGTAAATGCGTGTCAATGCCTTGTTCTTGGGTCCAAGCACAGAATCTCTTCCATTTTTCTGCATAAGATTTTCTGGTACTGGGCCTCCTGGCCTCCAAGATGACATCCATAACAGCTTTTGAAAGAGGAGTGTTCTGAATGGCTACATTATCTGCCATGCTGCCAGATTTAAGGTCCTGAGTTGGCTGTGCAGGATCTGATTGTTTTGTTGGGTCAGCAAGTGAGAAGTTTGAGGCAATATCCATGCTGGGCCTTGAAACAAGCTCTTCAGCATTGGGTACCAGTGCTGGTGTGGCCAGTCTGGTGCAATCAGTATCATTTTTGGCTTCTCTTGTCTGACCTTTAGGAGTACCCTGGGAAGGAGAGGCAGTGGAGGAAAGGTATATACTGTTAGATTTTTCCAGCTGAAGGATAGGGCGTCCACTCTCCATACTTGTCTGTGATAAATCCTTGTGCAAAATCTCTGTAATTGGCAGTTGTGAGGGGAGGCAAATAGATCTATGTCTGGGCATCTCCATTTCCTTGTTATCATGCTGAAGACTTGTGGAATCAGTTTCCACTCGTGGGGATCCATGAGGTTTCTGCTTAGTTTGTCTGCCAGAGTATTTGTTTTTCCTGGCAGGAATTGTGCTTGCAAGTGAACTTGATAAGTCAATGCTGTGTCCCATAAGGTCACAGTTTGTCTGCAGAGGGTGTGCCTCCCTGCTTGTTTATGTACTACATGATCGTAGTAATGTCCGTCTTTATCAGAAGCTGTCCTGGTTGAAGTAGATCCTTGAAAGCTGTCAGGGCATTCTGAACAGCTAGCATCTCTTTTTGATTGATAAGAAGATGCATCTGGCTTGCAGGCCATGTGCCCTGAATACATTTTCCTGCCATATGGGCACCCCAGGCATAATCTGATGCATACATTGTCAGTGTCTGTCTGGCTGTGGGTAAAGTGAATGGCAGACCCTTGTTGAGGTGACAGGCCTGTGCCCACCATCAAAACTCCTGTTGCAGGCAGGGAATGAGGGTAATTACTGTCTCCACGCTGTGGCACTGCTGAGTCCAAACACTTTTTAGATACCATTATAGTTTCCTCATATGCAGTCTGGCATATGGAAAGTACAGATTTGTACCTACTATAAATGTAGATGTCCGATAGGTATGCATCTGCAGTCATCACATATGGGTTGTCCTGCCTCGGGCAGCCCTTCGGTCAGCCGGATTCCAAAGTCTGGGTCCGGCGTTGGCTGATGTCGCCCCTTCCCCGATGTCAGAGCGCCTGGGGTATAAAAACGTCAGCCGACGCCATCTTCCTCAGTGTTTCTTGCCCCAGATGCCAGGTGCCCTCAAAGGAAGGCTAAATTTGGAGAAATGCAATAAATTCCAAACATGCACAGAAATATATAAGAATGAATATATATATATATATATATATATATATATATATATATATATATATATAAAACAAATACACCATAATAGATAATCCCAGCTAGCTATGAGAGGGAAAAGTACCCAATAAATACCAAAGAGGGGAAGGAGGGAGGGTTAACCTGACTGCAGATGCATACCTATCGGACATTTACATTTATGGTAGGTACAAAACTGTACTATGTCCTTCAAGGATGCATCTGCAGTCATCACATATGGGTAGAATACCATAGCCAATCTGGGGGTGGAGGATCTATGTAAAGGATGGTGTAGCCAAAATGCCCTGCAGGACTGCGGTAGCAAAGCCTGCTCTGGATCTGGAATATAAAGGTAAATTGTAATGCTTGGAAAATGTATGCACGGAGCTCCATGTAGCAGCTTCTAAAATGTCCTTGGTAGCCACCCCTCTTAAGAAGGCTGTGGAGGTGGCTGTGGCTCTGGTGGAATGAGGTCTAATGTTAGCTGGCACAGTTTTTCCATGAAATGAATAACAAAAACGAATGCAATTCCCTATCCATTTTGAAATTGTCTGTTTGGAAATTGCTTTTCCTTGTGCACCAGCAGCATATGCTACCAACAGCTGGTCAGTTTTTCTGTAGCTTTTAGTTCTGTCCAAGTAGTAGCGCAACTGTCTGTGTATGTCCAGGGTGTGCAGAAGTTTCTCCCCTTTGTTTTGTGGATTTGGAAAGAAGGTAGGCAGGTGAATAGCTTGGTTTAATGAGACCCTGGATACCACCTTTGGCATAAATGAAGGACTGGTTCTCAATGAGACTCTGTCCTGATGAAAAATAAGAAATGGCTGTACTACCATGAGGGCCTGTAACTCAGATACTCTTCTTGCTGAGGTTATGGCCAGAAGGAAGGCAGTCTTCCAAGACAGGAACTGTAGTTCTGCAGATGCTGCTGGTTCAAAGGGAGGCAGAGTTAGTTTTTCCAACACAAAGTTAAGGTCCCAAGTAGGCACTGGAGGTTTCCTTGGAGGACTGATGTTTTTAATTCCTCTTAGAAACTGTCTTAGGAGAGGATGAGAAAAGACAGGTGGATCAGTATTGTACTCTGCTGAAATTGCTGAAGCATGAATTTTAATGGAAGAGTAAGACAGGCCATTGTGGAGCATTTCTGCCAAGTATTCCAGGATATGTGCCATGTTCATCACTGTCGCATCTAGGCCCTTTGTGGTGCTCCAAGTGTGAAATCTTTTCCATTTTGCTGAATATGCTTTTCTTGTGGAAGGCCGGCGAGCTTCCATGATGATATCCTTCACTCTCTTGGATAGCTTATCCTGAGGAGGAGTTAAGGTATTTTCCAGGCTGTTAGTTGCAAGGTTTTCAGGTTGGAATGCAAAGTTTTGTAATTGTGCTGTGTCAGGAGAAGTGGCCATTGAGGAAGAGGCCATGGTTTCGTGCATGACATGCTCTTTAACAGTGGGTACCAGTGCTGTCTTGGCCAGTCCAGAGCTATCAGAATCACTTTGGGCTGCTCTGTCCTGATCTTCAGTAAGACCTTGGTCATTAATGGAAGAGGTGGAAATGCATACACTGTTAGAGTTCTCCAGCTGAAGGATAGGGCGTCCACTTTCCATGCTTGTGGGTGGTATGTCCTTGAGCAGAATTTCTTCAGCTGATGATTGTGGGGTGAGGCAAAAAGATCTGTCTGGCCTTCCCCATGATTGTGTTATCTGTAGGAAGATGTCTGGGTGCAGCATCCATTTGTGTGCATCCATGATATTTCTGCTTAAGCTATCCGCCATTATATTGTCTTTTCCTGGCACAAACTGGGATTGCAGGTCTATATTGAGTTTCAAGGAAAGTTCCCATAGATTCATTGCCAGTCTGCAAAGAGGGTAGGAATGGGTGCCTCCTTGCTTGTTTATGTACCACATAACTGTGGTGTTGTCTGTCCTTATTAGCAGGTGGCCTTGATGCAGAAAGAGTTTGAAGGCCTCGATTGCATGTATCACTGCCATCATTTCCTTTTGGTTTATGTGCATGCGTAGCTCCTTTTGTGACCATAGTCCTTGAATACATCTGCCCTCCATGTGTGCTCCCCAACCGTGGTCTGAAGCGTCCGTTGTAATGGTTTGGCTGGCTATTAGCTTGCTGAAGGGCAGACCCCTGTTTGACTGGCTTGCTTGAGACCACCACAGAAATTCCTTTTGGAGGCATGGAATGAGTGGGATCAAAGTTTCTAAGCTGTGACTGTGCTGAGTCCATAAACTCCTCAGGTACCATTGTAGTTTCCTCATATGCAGCCTTGCTTGTGGAATCAGAAGAATGCAAAACGCCATGTAACTCAGGGCCTGCAGGATTTTCCTTGCAGTCAGCTGAGTTTGTCTTGTCAGATTCTTGAAGTAATCCGGTAATAGTCTTTGTTTTTCTTCTGTGAGAAAAGCCATTTGGGTGGTTGTGTCTAGATCCGCACCCAGAAAAGTTATTCTTTGGGATGGAACAAGTCTTGATTTGTGAATGTTGACTGTATATCCCAAGGCCTGCAGTAGGTGGATGGCATAATTCAAGTCCTTTACCAAAGTTTGTTGGCTGTCCGCTTGTATAAGGCAGTCGTCCAGATATGGGTATATTTGAATCCCCTGAAGTCTGCAGTGTGCAATTACTGATGCAAGGCATTTCGTGAATACTCTGGGCGCAGTAGATAAGCCAAAGGGCAATGCTGAGAATTGATAATGCTCTGAACCTGCAAGAAATCTGAGGTGTCTTCTGCAACTTTGTCTGATAGGGACATGCAGGTACGCCTCCTTGAGGTCTAGAGTCACCAGCCAAGACCCCTTGCCCAGCATGGGAAGGAGTTGCTGTAGAGTCAGCATTTTGAATTTTGGCACAATGAGGTAAGTATTCAGTGCGGACAAGTCGAGAATAGGCCTCCATTGATTTTCTTTTCTTGGAACAAGGAATAGTCTGGAATAAAATCCTTGGCCTTGTTCTGAAAGAGGAACCTTTTCTATAGCTTTCATTTGCATTAAGTTGGAGATTTGTTTCAAAGCCTCTGCCCTTTGATTTGGTGGCAGGTCTGGCATGCCTTTTCTTTTTGGCAATGTGTGAAAATGGAACCTGTATCCTTTGTCTATTATTTGCAGTGTCCATTTGTCTCTTGTAATACTGTGCCAATTTTCTGAGAATAAAAGCTTTCGCCCAAAGGTGCTTCTAATTGAGCCCTGGTTGGCGGAGTCAAAGCAAAGTCATTGAGTCTGTCCTTGTGCAGCAGTTGTAGGTCCTGCACTACCTCTCTGGTTGGGAGGCTGCCATTGACGTCCTCTGTAGGAGCCTCTAGCTTGCCCTCTACCTCTGGCACGCCTGTTCTTGCCTCTCTGAAATCTTTCTGTGTCGGAAAGGACCAATTCTTGGTAGGCCAATTTCTGCTGAATCTTGGTGGTTGGACTTGTAGAAAATCTTTGACTGTTTGTACAGATTTTGCCTTTTCCTCAAATTTCTTTAAGACCTCCTGAGCAGTGGAGCCAAATAACTTTTGCTTTTCCAGTGGAGCATCCAGAAGCTTAGCTTTAACATGGTCTGGCAGAGATTGTTCCTTCAGCCAAGCATGCCTACGTATGACTGCACCTGTCATAGGTGACCTACATGAAGCTTCCAATGCATCATAACCACACTGTAAGAAATGGTTGCTAACCTGCTGGGAGTTATGTACCAGATCCTGAAGTGATTTGCGATCTAGGGGTTCAGGTGAAGACAGTTTCTTATGCAATTCATCTAACAAATACTCTTGGTACTGTATCATATGAAATTGACAATTTAATGCCCTCATAGAAAGAGTAGCAGAAGTATACACTTTTTTACCCCATCTCTCTAAAGCCCTGGACTCCCTTTCAGAGGGGAGTGGATTTTTAGAAGTGGCAGCTGCAACCCCTTTAGGGCCCTGGGAAATAGTTTCTAGATCAGCAGAGTGGGCCTTGTAAAGAAAAAGATGCGAGTCCGGGACCCTGTAGTACCTATCTGGTTTGAAAGGGGCCGGAGGAAGAGTGTCAGGGGTTATGCTAGACATCATCAATGACATTCAAAACAGGAGGAATAGCCAAAGGTCTATGCTGAGGTAAATGCAGAAAAGTTCTTAATCTTTTCCTGGAATCAGAGAATTCCTGGCCCTGCCATTTGAAATGCTCTCAAACAGTGTGAAGGGTCTCCCCGAAGGATAGTTCTTCAGGAGGGGAGGCCGAGGGGATTGATTCCTCTGCATCAGAATCCTCGTAGGCCGAAAAAGCCTCCTCCTGGTAGTCCGAGAGAGCAGAGCCATCAGAGGCCTCCTCTGAGGAGTGGGGATCAGAGGGCTCAACCCTGGGCCTTTTGTCTAGAGGAGGTTGAGAGCCCCTGTCCGGATGGGGTTGAGAGCCCCTAATTAAGGAAATAAGGTCCTCTGCTAAAGTTAGAATCTGTGAACTTGTAGAGGGTCCCTGAGGAATAACCCTGGGAGGCATAGCTTTAGTATGTTTAGCAGCTTTAGCCCTGGTGAATGCCTTTATGGACATGGATGCAGGAGGCCTAGCTGCACCACGTGCTGGTGTAGTTTTGTCTAGAGGAATGGTGTCGGAAGTTTCCAAGACACCAGTTTCTTAAGGAAATTCAATAACCGACTCAGCAGGGGCCTCCGGGGCCGAGGTTGTCGGTTGAGCGGTTTCGGGGGTCGGAAGTACCAAGGACTCGGTTTCAGCTGAGACCGAGATACTTGCGGTATGCCTAGCCGTGGTTTCAGCCGAAACCGCGGCCCGCATGTGTCGGTCCTTGGCCTTCCGTTTCTTTGTTAAATGTGAAGTCGGAGTCTCCGACGGCATACTGTATGAAAAACTAGCCCCAAAAAATTCCTCTGCAAACTCCGCCCGATGTCTAAGAGTGCGTCGGTTGAAGGAAGCACAGGCTGAACAGGCCGAGACGTCGTGGTCTGGGACTAGGCAGGGGAGGCAGTAAGAGTGGAAATCCTTATGAGGTATTTGTTTCCCACAAGTTAAGCAATTATTAACTATATCTGACATCGGCTGAGGAAAGAAAGAGTCCCCAACGGGGTACTTAGCTTTTGAAGTCTTCGGTAGCTGAATTACAGGAGCTGGTCGACCGGCACTTGCAAACTGCTTCTGCTTCGGGCACCAAGCGGCAAGAAAGACTGAGGAAGATGGCGTCGGCTGACGCTTTTATACCCCAGGCGCTCTGACATCGGGGAAGGGGCGACATCAGCCAACGCCGGACCCAGATTTTGGAATCCGGCCGACCGAAGGGCTGCCTGAGGCAGGACAACCCATATGTGATGACTGCAGATGCATCCTTGAAGGACATTTAGTAGAATGCAGGATGCCATGAAGCCCAAGGCCTGCAGGATTTTCCTTGCAGATAACTGGGTCTTTGTTGCCAACTTTTTGAAGTAAGAAGTCAGTTGCCTTTGTTTGTCTGGCATGAGATAAGCCATCTGGGCAGTTGCATTTAAGCTTGCACCCAGGAATATTAATCTCTTGAGAGGGTACTAGTTTTGATTTATTTTCGTTTACTGTGTACCCTAGGCAAATCAGTAATCTTTTTACAAACGCCAGATGCTATAGAGGAATGTCTTTGTTCTCTGCTTGAATAAGGCAGTCGTCCAAGAAGGGATATATTTGTATTCCTCTGTCTGCAAAATGCAGTTACTGGTGCCAGGCATTTTGTGAAGACCCTGGGCGCAGTAGATAAGCCAAAGGGCAGTGCAGAGAATTGGTAGTGTATTGAGCCAGCTATGAATGTGAGGTATCTTCTGCAAGACTGTCTGATTGGGACATGCAGGTATGCCTCTTTTAGGTCCAAAGTTACGAGCCAAGCCTTCTTGCCCAGCATGGGCAGTAGCTGCTGTAAAGTCAACATCTTGAATTTTGGAACCTCCAGAAATGTGTTTAGTATAGACAGGCCCAGTATTGGTCTCCAGGTTTTGTCCTTTCCGGGCACTAAGAAAAGTCTGGAGTAAAATCCTTGCCCCTGCTCTTGTTGTGGTACTTGTTGAATGGCCCTCATGTCCATGAGGGCTGTAATTTGCTTTTGCACCACTGCCCATTGACTGTGTGGCAGGTCTGGCATACCTTTTGCCCTTGGTAGGTTGTGAAAGTGGAACCTGTAGCCTTGGGACACTATGTTCAAGACCCATTTGTACTGGGTAATCATTTGCCAATTTGGTGAAAAAAGTGCTAGTTTTCCCCCTAATGGGCTGCCAAAAGGAAAGTGCTTGGATCTGGCAGAGAAAAGTCATTGGGACTGTTTCCTGTAAGGTTGTACTTTGTCTTCTCCACTTTTGGAGGTAGGAGCACCCCATTATTTAGGCCTGTATGAGCCTTGGGGCTGAGATCTGCCTCTGGGACGTCTGTATCTGCCTCTTTGTGGCCTGTCTGACACTGGAAAGGACCAATTTTTTGAAGGCCAGTTCCTACTAAATCTGGGTGGCTGTACCTGTAAGAAATCCTTAACTGTCTGCATGGATTTTGCTTTATCCTCCATTTTCTTCAATACTTCTTCTGCTTTAGCACCAAACAAAGTATCATGCTGTAACGGAGCATCTAATAATTTTGCTTTAACATGATCAGGCAGATTCTGTTCCTTTAACCAAGCATGCCTTCTAATAACAGAACCTGTAACAGCGGCCCTGCAAGAAGCCTCCAGTGAATCATAACCACATTGCAAAGTATGCTTTCCCACTTGTTCAGCTGCATGCAATAAATCCTGCATTTCCATGTTTTCTGAACATTCAGAATTTGTCAACATTTTCTGTTTAAGTAGTGACATTAAATATTGCTGATATTTAAGCATATGAAACTGACAATTTAAAGTCCTTATAGCCAAGGTAGCAGAAGTGTAAACGTTTTTCCCCCATCTGTCCAGTGGCCTAGAATCCCTATAAGAGGGGACGGGGATTCTGCAGTGGAAGCTTTGACCCCTTTGGGACCCTGAGATATAGTTTCTGGGTCAGCAGCGGGGTTTTTATACAGGAATTTATGAGAATCTGGGACCCTGCACTATCCGTCTGGCTTAGCAGGTGCAGGGGGTAAAGAATCAGGGGACAGGCCAGACTCTGAAAATACATCATCTACAATGTCTAGAAAGTACAGTTTTGTACCTACCATAAATGTAGATGTCCGATAGGCATGCATCTGCAGTCCTTACAAATGGGTTGTCCTGTCGTCAGGCAGCCCTTCAGTCGGCCGGATTCCAAAGTCTGGGTCTGGCCTCGGCTGGTGTCGCACTTCACCCGACGTCATAGCTGCAGTTCTTCGGGTATAAAGGCATCAGCCGACGCCATTTTCCTCAGTGTTTCTTGCCCCAGATGCCAGGTGCCCTCTAGGAAGGCTAAATTTGGATAAATGCAAATGGTTCCAAATAGTAGAGAGCAAACAAAAAATAAGCATGTATGTACATATATACAAACAAATACACCATAATAGATTCCCCAGCTAGCTACAAGATGGGCAAATACCCTAGGAGTACCACAGAGGGAAGGAGGGTGGGTAATCCTGACTGCAGATGCATGCCTATCGGACATCTACATTTATGGTAGGTACAAAACTGTACTATGTCCTTCAAGGATGCATCTGCAGTCCTTACAAATGGGTAGAATACCATAGCCAAACTGGGGAGGAGGAGAAATAAGATTATGGTGTAGTTAAGATCCCTTGCAAAACAGCAGTGGCAAAACCTGCTCGGGATCTGGAGTATAAAGGTAAATTATAATGCTTGGCAAATGTATGCATGGAGCTCCAAGTAGCAGCCTCTAAAATGTCTTTGGTAGCCACTCCTGTAAAAAGCTGTGGTAGTGGCTGTAGCCCTTGTAGAATGAGGCCTGATGTTTTCTGGAGTTTTCTTCCCATGGTAGGAGTAACAAAATCTAATGCAATTTCCTATCCACTTAGAGATTGTCTGTTTTGAAATTGCTTTTCCTTCCATTCCTGTTGCATATGCTACCAGTAGCTGGTCAGTTTTTCTATTACTCTTGGTCCTGTCCAGGTAGTAACGTAATTGTCTATGTACATCCAAGGTACGCAACAGTCTTTCTCCCCTGTTCTGTGGGTTGGGGAAGAATGTAGGTAGGTGGATAGCTTGATTTAAAGATACCCTGGAGACCACCTTTGGCATAAAAGTAGGATTAGTTCTCATGGACACTATCTTGATGGAAGATCAGGAAGGGCTGTACTGCCATTAATGCCTGTAGCTCAGATACCCTTCTTGCTGAAGTGATTGCAAGCAGGAAAGCAGATTTCCATGATAAGTACTGTAATTCTGCTGTTGCTGCTGGCTCGAAAGGAGGGAGTGTCAACTTTTCTAGCACAAAGTTCAAGTCCCATGCTGGCAATGGTGGCTTCCTAGGTGGCTTTACATTTTTAATCCCTCTCAGAAACTGCCTGAGCAGAGGATGTGAGAAGACTGGAGGATCCAAGTTGTATTCTGCTGAAATAGCTGATGCATGAATCTTAATGGAAGAATAGGACAGGCCGTTGTGGAAGAGCTCTGCCAAGTATTCCAGGATGTTAGCTATGTTTACCAGTGACACATTCTCTCATTTGCAGTACTCCAAATGAGATATCTTTTCCATTTTGCTAATAATTTTTTCTTGTTGAGGGTCTGCGAGCCTCCAAGATAATGTCTTTAACCCTTTGAGATAAATCTGGGTTATTTGGTCTTATGCAATGTTCCAGGCAGCCAGCTGCAGTGTTTTCAGGTTTGGATGCAGGGTTTTGAAGTTGTTCTGTGTTAACAGCAAGGGAACTAGGGGCAGAGGCCATATTTGTTCCCGAGACATACTCCTCAGTAATGGGTACCAATGTTGCCTTGGCCAGTCTGGAGCTATCAGGATGATCCTTGGACGGTCTTCTTTGATCTTCAATAGCACCTTGTGCATCAAGGGAAGAGGTGGGAATGCATATGCTGTCAGGTTTTTCCAACTGAAAGATAGGGAGTCCACTTTCCAAGCAAGCGGGTGGTACGTCCTTGTGCAGAATTTTTTCAGTTGGTGATTGTGTGGGGATGCAAATAAGTCTATTTCTGGTAGTCCCCATTTCCCTGTAATGGTTTTGAAGATGTCCGGATGCAGCATCCATGGTAGATCTGCTTAGGATGTCTGCTAGTATATTTTCTTTTCCTGGCACAAAAATTGCTTGTAGCTGAATGTTGAAGCTCAGTGCCACATTCCAGAGGTCCATTGCCATCCGGCATAGAGGGTATGAATGTGTGCCTCCCTGTTTGTTGATGTACCACAAAACTGTGGTGTTGTCTGTCCTTATCAGCAGTTGACCCTGTCGAAGAAATGGTCTGAATGCCTGAATTGCCAGTTTTACTGCCAGCATTTCCTTTTGATTTATGTGTAGGTGTAGCTGGTCTTGAGTCCATAAGCCTTGTATGCACTTGTCCAGCATGTGTGCCCCCCAACCGAGGTCTGAGGCGTCTGTTGTGATGGTCTGGCTTGGTTGAGTGCTGTGGAAGGGCAGTCCCTTGTTTGATTGACAGGCCTGAGCCCACCATTGGAATTCTTGTTTCAGGCATGGAATTATTGGAATTTGGGTTTCTAGGCTGTGCTTGTGCTGAGACCATAAATTCCTTAGATACCACTGTAACTTTCTCATATGTAGTCTGGCATGTGGAATCAATATTATGCAGGATGCCATGTAACCGAGAGCTTGCAGGACTTTTCTTGCTGTTAGCTGGTTCTGCTTTGTTAATGTCATGAAGTAGAAAGGGAGTTGCTCCTGTTTTTCTACTGTCAGGAATGCCATTTGTTTTGATGTGTCCAGATCTGCACCCAAGAAGGTTATCCTTTGGGATGGTATCAGCCTTGACTTTTTTATATTGACTGTGTATCCCAGGGCTTGTAGTAGATGAATGACCATTTCCAAATCTTTTGTTAATTTGTTTTTGTTGTCCGCTTGTAACAGGCAGTCGTCCAGGTAAGGGTAAATTTGAATTCCCTGAAGCCTGCAATGAGCAATTACTGATGCCAGGCCTTTCGTGAATACTCTGGCAGTAGATAAGCCAAAGGGCAATGCTGAGAATTGATAATGCTCTGATCCTGCAAGAAATCTGAGGTATCTTCTGCAATTTGGTCGTATGGGGACGTGCAGGTATGCCTCGTTGAGATCTAGAGTTACCAGCCAAGACTCCTTGCCCAGCATGGGAAGAAGCTGCTGCAGGGTCAGCATTTTGAATTTTGGAACAATGAGGTATGTGTTTAAAGCGGACAGGTCGAGAATAGGTCTCCATTGGTTTTCTTTTCTTGGTACCAGGAAGAGTCTGGAGTAAAATCCTTGTCCTTGTTCCATAGATGGTACCCTTTCTACAGCTCTCATCCTTAGTAAGTGAGTTATTTGTTCTAGAGCTTCTGTCTTCTGATTTGGAGGTAGGTTTGGCATTCCTCTCTTCCTTGGTAGAGTATGGAAGTGAAACCTGTAACCTTGGTCTATTGTCTGTAAAATCCATTTGTCTCCTGTGATGTAATGCCAGTTTACTGAAAATAAGGCTAGCTTCCCGCCTAAGGGTGCCTCTAGTTGTTCCCTGGTAGGCGGTGCCAGAGCCAAGTCACTGCGATTGTCCTGTGGAAGTGGTGGTGGCTGGATCTGTGGCTGTACCTCGCTGGTTGTTAGCCTGCCACTGACGTCCCCTGTAGGCACCTCTGGATTGACCCCTGCCTCTTGAGCGCCTATTCCTGCCTCTCGGAGCTCAGGAGGTGCCTGGAAAGGACCAATTCTTGGAAGGCCAGTTCCTGCTAAACCTTGGAGGCTGGACCTGCAAGAAATCCTTGACTGTCTGGACAGATTTTGCTTTCTCTTCCACCTTCTTAAGCACCTGCTGCGCAGGGGAGCCAAACAAATTGAGCTTATCCATGGGAGCATCTAGGAGCTTTGATTTAACATGGTCTGGTAAGGACTGCTCTTTTAACCATGCATGTCTTCTGATCACTGTGCCAGTCATGGCTGATCTAAAGGAAGCCTCCAGTGCATCATAGCCGCATTTTAAGGAATGATTACTGACCTGCTGAATGTTATGTACCATTTCCTGTACAGATTTTTTGTCTAATGGTTCATCCGAGGACAGTTTTTTAGTTAATTGGTCCAACATAAATTCCTGATACTGAATCATGTGGAATTGACAGTTCAAGGCCCTAGCTGAAAGAGTAGCAGAAGTGTAAACTTTTTTACCCCATCTCTCTAAGGCCCTAGATTCCCTTTCAGAGGGGAGGGGGTTTTTAGTAGAAGTAGCTGCTACAGCCTTGGGTCCCTGGGAGATAGTTTTTGGATCTGCAAAAGGGGCCTTATACAAATGATAATGTGTGTCCGGAACCCTGTAGTACCTATCGGGCTTAGCAGGGGCCGGAGGAAGAGAATAAGGAGCAGTACAAGCATCATTAAAAGCATCATCCACAACAGTAAGGACTGGAGGAATGGCTAAAGGCCTATGCTGTGGCAAATGCAGAAAGGTTCTAAGCCTTTTCCTAGAGTCTGAAAAATCCTGGCCCTGCCATTGAAATTGTTCCCTCATAGCATGCAAGGTTTCCCCAAAAGAAAATTCCTCAGGCGGAGAGGCAGAAGGAATGGACTCTTCTGCATCAGAGTCCTCATAAGGAGAAAAGGGGCCCTCTGGAGGGTTTGAATTATCTGATTCATCCAGAGGAGCCATCTGAAGAAACTGGCTCAGGGGGCTCTACTCTAGTCCTCTTCTCTGGAGGTGGGTGAGAGGCCCTGTCTGGATGTGGTTGGGATCCCCGGATCAAAGAAATGAGATCCTCAGCTAGACTAAGCATTTGTGAACTAGAGCTAGGCCTGTGAGAGGGGGTCTTAGCAGGCACAGATTTTGTAGTTTTTGCTGCTTTAGCCCTGGCAAAGGCCTTAATCGACATGGAAGCAGGAGGCCTAGCAGCTCAATGTGCAGGGGTAGAAATATCCAAAGGGATAGTATCAGATAAATCCTGTGAACCTGCAAGGGCAGGTGGGATTTCAGTAGCAGATTCAGCCAGGCTGGATGAGGCCTCGGTAAGTGGCAAGCTTTCGGCCGAAGGAAGAACCGTGGACTCGGTTTCAGCCGAAACCGAGACACTCGCGGTTGGCTTAACCGTGGTTTCGGCCGAAACCGCAGACCGCGAGTGTCTGTCCTTTTCCTTGCGCTTTTTAGAAATTTGCGTAGTCGGAGTATCCGACGGCATAATGTAAGCAAAATCTGAGCCGAAAAACTCTTCAGCAAATTCCGACCGACGTCTAAGCGTCCGTTGGTTGAAAGAAGCACAGGCTAGACAAGCTGCTACGTCGTGGTCTGGGCCTAAGCAAGGTAAGCAGTAAGAGTGGAAATCTTTATGAGGTATTTGTTTCCCACAAGTTAAACAGTTATTCACTTTTTCTGACATCGACTGAGGCAAGAAGGAGTCCCCAACGGGGTACTTAGCTTTTTAGAAGTCTTCGGTACTTGTAGTAGTAATCTCTGGTTCTGACCGACCGGCACTTGCGAACAGCTTCTGCTTGGCCACGGCAAGAAAGACTGAGGAAAATGGCGTCGGCTGATGCCTTTATACCCAAAGAACTGCAGCTATGACGTCGGGTGAAGTGCGACACCAGCCAAGGCCAGACCCAGACTTTGGAATCCGGCCGACCGAAGGGCTGCCTGACAACAGGACAACCCATTTGTAAGGACTGCAGATGCATCCTTGAAGGACATCAGGTGGAATAGCAAGGGGTCTGTGCTGAAAAAGTAGCAGAAAGTCTCTGAGCCTTTTCTTAGATTCAGAGTAATCTTGGCTCTCCCAGTGGAAATGTTCCCTCATGGTATGCAGGGTTTCCCCAAAAGAATAATCCTCAGGAGGAGAGGCTGAAGGAATGGATTCCTCAGCATCAGAATCCTCATAGGGAGGAATAGAATAATCCTGTTCAGAAGAGGAATCAGAGGAAATAGAAACCTGATCAGAAGAATCATATTCTGTCTCTTGCCTAGGCCTCTTATCAGGAGGGGGATGGGAACCCCTGATCAAAGTAATTAGGTCTTCGGCCATTTTAAGCATCTGTTTTTTAGGCATAGAAGTCTGAGTAGGAGAAAGCTGTACTTGTTTCTTTGTCTTTAGAGCTGCTTTAGTCTTTGTCTTTGAAGCTGAAGATGGTTTAACATACAACTGTGTAGGTCTGAAGACACCCTCAGAAGCCGATGCCTGCTCAGAGGCTCCGGACCCATTTGAGGGAATGATTTCAGTGTCCAATACCTTGAGAATCCACAGGCCCAGTTGGCTCCATGTGGGAGTCGGAAGCGGCCTGTGGCTCTGAGTTAGCGGGCGCCAAGGGCTGTGAAAGCGCCTCACTGAGAACCGGCTACTGGCCTAACGAAGGCCTTGTCATCGGGATGCCTATCCTTTTCCTTGCGTTTTTTGTAAACTCCGGTCGTCGGCTGTTCTGGCGGCATTATATAATTAAACCTTCGTCCAAAGTAATGAAATGCAAAATCGAACAGATGCTTAATAGTGCATTGGTTAAATCTAGCACAAAACCGACAGCTAGCAACGTCGTGGTCAGGGCCTAGGTAAGGAATACAGTAAGAGTGAAAATCCTTATGAGGTATTTGCTTCCCATAAGAAATACAATTGTTAACTTTTTCTGACATCGGTCTGGAGCAAGAGAAAAGTTTCCCCAACGGGGTACTTAGCTTTAATGAAGATTTCGGTTCTGAAATTCGGATTTGAAAATCTCAGGAGTCGGCCGACTGGCACTTGCAAACTGCTTTTGCTTCAGGCACCGTGCGGCAAGAAAGACTGAAGAAAATGGCATCGGCTGCATCTTTTATACCCCTGGCGCAATGACATCAGTGAAGAGGCGACAGCAACCGACGCCAGACCAGGACTTTGGAATTCAGGCCGAATGCGGGTATCCTGCCAGCAGAATAACCCAAGAGTAATGACTGCAACAGTGAAACACGATGAACATTCATTGTTTCCAGACTGTGTGAATGTTGGCGCCATAAACTTTTTAGGTACCATTGAAGTTTCCTCATATGCAGTCTTGCATATGGAATTAGTAGGATGCAGGATGCCATGAAGCCCAGAGTCTGGGCTTTTGTTGCCATCAGTTTGAAATAAGTAGTCAGTTGCCTTTGTTTGTCTGGCATAAGGTAAGCCATCTGGGCAGTTGTATTCAAGCTTGCACCCAGGAATGTTATCTTTTGAGAGGGTACCAGTTGTGATTTCTTTTCGTTTATTCTGTACCCTAGGCATGTTAGAAGCCTTTTCACAAATGCCAGGTGTCGAAGAAGAGTGAATATTGTTCTCTGCTTGAATGAGACAGTCATCCAAGTAAGGATATATTTGTATACTTCTTTGTCTGCAAAATGCAATTACTGGTGCCAAGCACTTGTGAAGACCCTGGGCGCAGTAGATAAGCCAAAGGGCAGTGCAGAGAATTGGTAATGCATTAAGCCAGCCTTGAATCTGAGGTATCTTCTGCACGACTGTCTTATTGGGACATGCAGGTATGCCTCTTTTAGGTCTAATGTCACTAGCCAAGCATTCTTGCCCAGCATGGGCAGAAGCTGCTGCAAAGTCAGCATTTTGAATTTTGGAATGTCCAGGTATGTGTTCAAAATTGATAAATCCAGTATTGGCCGCCAGGCCTTGTCCTTTCTGGGTACCAAGAAAGTACAGTTTTGTACCTACCATAAATGTATATGTTTAAGTGTTCACACTGCTGCAGTCATCACACTTGGGTTATCCTGCCGTCAGGCGGTCCTGCAGTCGGCCAGAGTTCCAAAGTCTTGGTCCGGCGTCGGTTGCTGTCGCTTCTTCCCTAACGTTAGTGTGCCAGGGGTATATAAGAGGCATCCAACGCCATTTTCTTCAGTTTTTCTTGCCCCAGATGTCAGGTGCCCCCAAGTAGGTAGGCAATACATATTGCTAATAAAACATATAAAAGGAATAAAAGGAATTCCTTCAGTTGCAAGCAAATACACCACAAAGGTTGTACAGGATAGAAAGGTATAGAAAAGTTCAGTTAGGTCAGAGGAGATGGAGGGAGGGTAACCTGGACTGCAGCAGTGTGAACACTCGAACATCTACATTTACGGTAGGTACAAAACTGTACTATGTTCATCGTGTTACACTGCTGCAGTCATCACACTTGGGTTGAATCCCAAAGCTAAGGATGAGCGGTGGAACTAAACAGGGTTTGGAGAAGCTAGTAGGCCCTGCAGAACTGCAGTGGCAAAGCCAGCTCTGGTTTTAGAGTATAGAGGTAAGTGATAGTTGCTTGGTGAAGGTGTGCACTTAACTCCAAGTTGCAGCCTCCGAAATATCCTTGGTTGGTACCCCTCTGAGGAAGGCTGTTGATGTTGCTGTAGCCCTGGTGGAATACGGCCTAATGTTACCAGGTACAAGTTTCCCATGGTGTGTGTAGCAGAAACAGATACAATGTCCTATCCATTTTGAAATGGTCTGTTTTGAGATAGCCTTTCCTTGAGATCCTGCAGCATAGGATACAAAGAGCTGGTTAGATTTTCTGAAGGCCTTAGTTTTATCCAAGTAGTAACGTAATTGCCTGTGAATGCCCAAAGAGTGTAGGAGCCTTTCTCCTTTGTTCTGGGGGTTTGGATAAAAGGTGGGCAAATGAATGGTTTGGTTTAGGGCCACACTGGATACCACCTTTGGCATAAAGGAAGGATTAGTTCGTAAAGCAACTCTGTCTTGATGAAAAATGATGAAAGGCTCCACTGCCATTAGGGCCTGTAGCTCTGAGATCTTCATGCTGAAGTTATTGCTAGCAGCAGGGCAGTTTTCCATGATAGAAACTGTAAATCAGCTGTAAAAGCTGGTTCAAAGGGCAGTAGTGTCAGTTTTTCCAAAACAAAGTTGAGGTCCCAAGTTGGTGTTGGTGCTCTCCGGGGAGGTCTTATGTTCTTAGCCCCTCTGAGGTACTGTCTTAGTAATGGATGTGAAAATATAGGAGGATCCGTGTTGTACCGAGCTGAAATAGCTGAGGCGTGGATCTTAACAGATGAAAAGGAAAGTCTTTTGTACAACAGCTCAGTTAAATATTGTAGAATCTGAGGAATATTTGGGACAAGGGGATTTTGGCCTTTAGCCTGGTTCCAAGCGCAGAATCTTTTCCATTTGTCTGAATAGGCTTTCCTGGTGCTGGGCCTCCTGGCCTCCAGAATGACATCCATAACAGCTTTAGAGAGAAGTGTTGACTGATTGTTTAGATAATTTGCCATGCAGCCAGATTTAAAGTCTTGAGCTGGCTGTGTAGAATCGGATTGTTTTGCTGAGTGAGCAGGTGAGGAATTTGAGGTAAAATCCATGGTGGGCCTTGAGCCATGTTCCTTAGTATTGGATACCAGTGTTGGCGTGGCCAGTCTGGAGCAATGAGTATCATTTGTGGCCTCTCTAATCTGGCTTTCAGCAGCACCTTTGCGAGAAGAGGCAGTGAAGGAAAGGCATACACTGTTAATGTTTTCCAACTGAATGAGAGGGCGTCCACTTTCCAAGCTAGTGTGTGGTATGTCCTTGTGCAAAATTTCTGTAGTTGGTAGTTTTGGGGGGAAGCAAACAGATCTATGTCTGGGCTCCCCCACTTATCATTGCGAATACTTGTGGATCTAGTTTCCAATCGTGAGGATCTATGATATTTCTGCTTAGATCATCTGCCAATGTGTTTTTCTTTCCTGGCAGGAATTGTGCTTGTAGTTGAACTTGGTAGGTCAGTGCTGTGTTCCACAAGGTCATTGCTTGCCTGCATGGGGGGTAGGAATATGTGCCCCCTTGTTTGTTTATGTACCACATCACTGTGGTGTTGTCAGTCTTTATTAGGAGTTGTCCTGGATGTAGGAGGTCCTTGAAAGCTGTTAGGGCATTTTGTACAGCTAGCATCTCTTTTTGATTAATATGTAGATGCCTTTGATCTGCAGACCATTTGCCCTGAATACAATGTCCTGCCATGTGTGCTCCCCAGGCATAATCCGATGCATCTGTTATAGTTTGCCTGGCTGTGGGTAGGGTAAAAGGCTGACCCTTGCTGAGGTGACATGCCTGAGCCCACCATAGAAACTCCTGCTGAAGGCAGGGAATGAGTAGTATTATTGTTTTCAAGCTGTGACTGTGTTGAGTCCATACGCTTTTCAGGTGCCATTCTAATTTCCTCATATGCAGTTTTGCATATGGTATTAGTAGTATGTAAGATGCCATAAATCCCAAGGCCTGCAGAATTTTTCTTGCAGGGAGTTGGGTCTTTGTTGCCATCATTTTGAAGTATTGAGTCAGTTGTCCTTGCTTATCTGGCATGAGATAAGCCATCTGGGTCGTTGTATTTAAGCTGGCACCCAGGAATATTATGTATTGTGAGGGCACTAGCTTTGACTTCTTTTTGTTTACTGTGTACCCTCTGCAACCTAATAGGTTTCTGACAAACACCAGATGCTTTAAAAGAATGTCCTTGCTTTCTGCTTGAATAAGGCAGTCGTTCAGGTATGGATATATTTGAATTCCTCTTTGTATGCAGTATGCAATTACTGGTGCCAGGCATTTTGTGAAGACCCTGGGCTCAGTAGATAAGCCAAAGGGCAGTGCAGAGAATTGGTAATGGGTTGAACCTGCTATAAATCGGAGGTATCTTCTGCAATTTTGTCTGATAGGGACATGCAAGTATGCTTCCTTGAGGTCAAATGTTACTAGCCAAGCCTTCTTGCCCAGCATGGGAAGAAGTTGCTGTAGTGTTAGCATCTTGAATTTGGGTACTTCCAGATATGTGTTTAGAATTGAGAGGTCCAGAATGGGTCTACAGGCTTTGTCCTTTCGGGGAACTAGAAAGAGAGTCTTGAGTAAAATCCTTGTCCTTGCTCCTGTGTAGGAACCTGTTGAATGGCTCTCATACCCATGAGAGCTGTAATTTGTTTTTGAGCCTCTGCCCACTGATTTGGTGGCAGGTTTGGCATTCCTTTTATCCTTGGTAAAATGTGAATGTGGAATCTGTATCCTTGCGATACAATATTTAGGACCCATTTGTCTTTTGTGATGATGTGCAGTTGTCTGCAAAATGTGCTAGTTTTCCTCCCAAAGGAGCTGCCAAGAGGGATTTGCTTGGCAGTCTGAGGGGTAAGTCATTGTGTTTGTCTTCTGATAGTTTGAGACCTGTCTTTTCCTCCTTTTTGGGTTGTGGTAACCCATTGTCGAGGCTTCTAAAAGCCTTGTGACTGACCTCTGCCCCTTGGGCATCTGTATTTGTCCCGCTGTGGTCTGTCAGAAGCTTGAAAGGACCAGTTTTTGGTTGGCCAATTTCTGCTGAAACAAGGGGTTGAACCTGTAAAAAAAATCCTTGACCGTCTGCATAGATTTTGCCTTACCCTCCATTTTCTTTAAAACCTCTTCTGCTTTTACACCAAATAAAACATCCTGCTGTAAAGGTGCATCCAATAACTTTGCTTTAACATGATCAGGTAAAGTTTGTTCTTTTAACCAAGCATGCCTACATGACAGACCCTGTCACTGCTGCTCTACAAGAAGCTTCCAATGAATCAAATCCACATTGCAAAGTATGTTTTCCCACTTGGTCAGCTGCATGCAACAAATCTTGCATTTCCTTGCAATCAGGCTGTTCTGTATGTGTGATCATTTTTTGTTTTAATTGAGACATCAAGTATTGTTGATATTTCAGCATGTGAAACTGGCAATTTAAGGCCCTCATAGCTAGAGTAGCTGAGGTATATACTTTCTTTCCCCATCTGTCTAGTGCTCTAGAATCCCTTTCAGAGGGTACAGGATTTTTAGCAACAGAGGCCTTAACCCCTTTGGGACCCTGGGAAATGATTTCTGGGTCAGCAACAGGGCTTTTATATAGGAATTTGTGAGAGTCAGGGACTCTGTATTATCTGTCTGGTTTGGCTGGTGCAGGAGGTAATGAATCTGGGTTAAGGCTAGATTCTGAATAAACATCATCCACAATGTCTAACATGGGTGGAATAGGAAGTGGTATGTGCTGGGGTAGTAAAAGGAACTCTCGGAGCCTTTTCTTAGAATCAGAGTAATCCTGGCCTTCCCAGTAGAAATGTTCCCTCATGGTATGTAGTTTCCCCAAAAGACTAGTCTTCTGGGGGAGATGCTGAAGGAATAGACTCTTCAGCATCAGTCTTCATAAGGGGGAAAAGAGTATTCCTGTTCCTCAGAAGAATCTGAGGAAATTGAAACCTGATCAGAGGAAGCGTAGTCCTCCTCCTGTCTAGGCCTTTTATCAGGAGGGGGATGGGAACCCCTGATTAGGGTAATTAAGTCTTCAGCCATCTTAAGCATCTGTTTCTTAGGCATGGGGCCTTGTACTGCAGACTGCTGTACAGCCTTCTTTGCTTTTAAAGGAGTTTTCAGCTTTGCATAGGATTTAATAGTGAGTGTAGTCGGTCTGAAGACACCTTCTGCAACTGAATGCGTTTCAACTGCACCGGAATCTCCTTCAGCCATGGAGTCGGAAGGGCCTACAGATAAAGGTTGTGGAGGCCTAGCAATCTCCGCTTGGGAATCGGATGCCGCCTGGGGTTCTAAATCAGCGGTCGTCAGGGGCTGCGTAGGTGCCTCACTGAAAACCGGAGACTGGCCTAGCACAGGCCTCTGAGTCTGGTTTGGGTCTCGGCTGCCTGTCCTTATCTTTGCGTTTTTTATGCATTCCGGTCGTCGGTTGCTCCGACGGCATGGTATAACTAAATTTCCTACCAAAATAATGTCGGGCGAAATCAAACCGACATTTAATAGTTTGTTTGTTAAACCTAGCACAAAACTGACAACCTGTGACGTCGTGGTCAGGGCCTAGGCAAGGAATACAATAAGAATGAAAGTCCTTATGAGATATTTGCTTCCCACAAGAAATGCAATTGTTAACTTTTTCTGACATCGGACTGTGGCAAGAAAAGATTCCCCAATGGGGTACCTAGCTTTAGCGAAGACTTCGGTCTGAAATTCGATTAAAAAATCTCAGGAGTCGGCCAACCGGCACTTGCGAACTGCTTCTGCTTCGGGCACCGCACGGCAAGAAAGACTGAAGAAAATGGCGTCGGATGCCTCTTATATACCCCTGGCGCACTGACGTCAGGGAAGAAGCGACGGCAACTGACGCTGGACTTTGGAATTCAGGCCAACTGCGGGACCGCCTGACGACAGGATAACCCAAGTGTGATGACTGCAGCAGGGTAACACGATGAACATCTGGGTTTTTTGCTGTGTCTGGGTTTGGCTTGAGAGGACCTGGAAGGGACTGGAAAGGACCAATTCTTAGTAAGCCAGTGCCTACTAAATCTTGGAAGTTGCACTTGTAAAAAAAATCTTTAACAGTTTGCACAGATTTAGCTTTATCTTCCATCTTTTTAAGAACTTCTTCAGCCTTGTTGCCAAACAGGCGGCCCTGTTTTAAAGGAGCATCCAACAATTTAGCTTTAACATGATCAGGCAAAGATTGCTCCTTATGCCACGCATGCCTTCTAAGCACAGACCCAGTAACAGCAGCTCTGCAAGAGGCCTCTAAAGAATCAAAACCACATTGCAAAGTATGTTTTCCAACTTGTTCAACAGAATGCATTCAATCCTATAAACCTTTATTTTCCACATAGAAATGAATCAACAGAATATGCTGTTGATATTTTAACATATGAAACTGGCAGTTTAAAGCTCTGATTGCCAAGGTTGCAGAAGTATAAACCTTTCTACCCAATCTATCCAGCGCCCTGGAGTCTCTATCACAAGGGGTAGGATTTTTACCAGTAAAAGCCTTAATGCCCTTGAGCCCCTGATAAATAGTCTCTGGATCTGCAACAGGATTTTTGAAAAGGAATTTGTGGTACTCAGGAACCCTGTAGTATCTGTCAGGTTTACTAGGAGCCGGAGGTAGGGGAATCAGGGGCCAAACTGGATTCCGATAACACATCATCATTAATGTCTAGTACAGGAAGTATAGCCAAAGGCCTATGCTGAGGTAGAAGAAGGAAATCCCTAAGCCTCTTTTTTGAATCAGAAAATTCCAGGCTTTCCCAGTGGAAATGCTCCCTTAAAGTATGTAAAGTTTCCTCAGGAGGGGAAGCAGAGGGAATGGAATCCTCTGCATCAGAATCCTCATAAGTAGGTATGGACAAATCCAGATCATCAGAAAAATCAGAACAAACAGAATCCTGATCAGAAGATTCATAATGCAGTTCAGCGTTAGGACTCTTGGGGGGGGGACTGACTACCCCTGATTAGAGTAATTACATCGTCAGCCATTCTTATTATTTGTTTCTTAGGCATAGGGGCCTGAGCATGTGGCCTGGGCATCAGTTTTTTAGATATGGATTGAGATTTCGGCCTTAGTAATGAAGGCGGTGTCGATTTAATATGCAATACACCCTCAGAAGCCAGTGCCTGCACAGCGCCTCCGGACCTATCAAAGGCATCCACTGGTTCCATAGTTGAAGTATCTCGCGGCATACCGGACTCCGAATGGGTCTGAGTAGATGCCTGCAAATCAGAAGTAGCGGGTATCAGGGGATGCGAAAACGCCTCACTGAGTACCGACGAACTGGCAACTGGCTTAGGAGAAGCATCGTCAGCAGTTTTGGACCTTGGTGGCCTGTCTCTGTCTTTATCTTTGTCTTTTTCGGAATCCCGGTAGTCTGATGGCTAACCAACGACATTTCTGGATAATTAAACAGAGAACCGAAATATTTAGATGCAAAAATATATCGACGACGGATAGTGCGCTGATTAAATAAAGCACAAAACCGAAAGAAAGGTACGTCGTGGTCAGGGCCTAGGCAAGGAATACAGTACGACTGAAAATCTTTATGAGGTATTTGTTTTCCACAAGTAATGCAATTATTAACTTTTACTGACATCGGTAAGGTGCAAGAAAAAGTTTCGCCAACGGGGTACTTAGCTTTAAGTTGAAGACTTCGGTTCTGAAACTCGAAAACGAAAATTTCAGGAGTCGACCGACCGGCACTTGCGAACTGCTTCTACTTCAGGCACCGCACGGCAAGAAAGACTGATGTAATGGCATCGGCTGCATGTTTTATACCCCTGACAATCTGACGTCATGGAAAAAGGGACAGCAACCGACGCAGGAACCAAGACTTTGTTAATCAGGCCGATTGAGGGCAACCTGCTAGCAGATTACCCAAATGTAACAACTGCAACAGTGAAACACAAAGAACATCCAGGACTGCAACAGTGAATACAGTCGAATATCACCAGTTATGGTAAGTGTACACAACTATACTATGTTCTTCGTGTTTCACTGTTGCAGTCATCACATTTGGGTAGATTCCCAAAGCTAAGGATGGGAGGCTGAAATTAAAGAGCATTAGGATAAGCTATAAGACCCTGCAAGACTGCAGTGGCAAGGCCAGCTCTGGATTTAGATAAAAATTGGAAAATGGCAATGCTTGGTGAAAGTAAGTACAGAACTCCAGGTAGCAGCTTCTAAGATGTCCCTGGTAGGGACTCCTCTGAGAAAGGCTGTAGAGGTAGATGCAGCCCTGGTTTAATGTGGTCTTATCCCCTGTGGGATAGGTTTTCCATGTTGCTTATTGCAGAAATGAATGGAATAGACTATCCATTTAGAAATGGTTTGTTTTGAAATGGCCTTCCCCTCTGCCCCTGCAGCTGTTCAGATTTCCTGAGAGGTTTAGTCCTGTCCAAGTAAAATCGAAGTTGTCTGTGCACAACTAAGGAGTGCAGTACAAGTTTTCCTTTGTTCTGTGTATTAGACAAGAAGGATGGCAAATGAATGAACTGATTAAGAGCCACAATGGATACTACCATGGGCATGAAGGAGGGATAGGTCCTGAGGGGCACCCTGTCCTCATGAAAGATGATGAAAGGCTCCACTGCCATAAGGGCCTGTAATTCAGATGCCCTTCATGCTGAAGTGATGGCTAAAAGGAAGGCTGTTTAGCAAGAAAGGAATTTCAACTCTACACTTGCAACTGGCTCAAAAGGAGGTAGAGTGGGGTTTTCCAATACAAAGTTAAGGTCCCAGGCTAGAGATGGGGCTCTCCTGGGTGGTCTTAAGTTTTTGTCCCCTCTGAGGAAAGTACAGTTGTGTACCTACCATAAATGCAGATGTTAGAGTGTATTCACAGTTGCAGTCATTACACTTGGGTTATCCTGCTGGCAGGCTACCCACAGTCGGCCTGAATTCCAAAGTCCTGGTCCGGCGTCGGTTGCTGTCGCCTCTTCCCTGACGTCAGTGCGCCAGGGATATACAAGATGCAGCAGACGCCATTTTCTTCAGTTTTTCTTGCCACAGATGTCAGGTGCCCCCAAAAGGGTAGGCTAAAAATATTGCTTATGAAAAGCATGCATTAAAATAAACAACACTTTCATCTACAAGCAAATACACCACATAGGTTGTATAGAATAGAGAAGTACAGATAAGTCCCAGCAAAGAAAGGGGGGTGGTGGGTGGGTAACCTGGACTGCAACAGTGAATACACTCGAACATCTACATTTATGGTAGGTATACAACTGTACTATGTTCATCGTGTTTCACTGTTGCAGTCATTACACTTGGGCGGCTGGGTCTAAATAGAATTTAGAGTAGCTATGAGGCCTTGCAGAACTGCAGTGGCAAAGCCTGCTCTGGATTTAGAGTAAAGAGGTAAGTGGGTAGTGCTTAGTAAAATTGTGCACTGAAGTCCAAACTGCAGCCTCCAAAATATCCTTGGTTGGTACTCCTCTGGGGAGGGCTGCTGAGGTGGCTGCTACCCTAGTAGAATGTGGTCTAATGCCCTTAGACACTGATTTGCCATGTTGTGAATAGCAGAAATGAATGCAGTGTCCCATCCATTTTAGTCTGCTTTGAGATAGCCTTTCCTTGTGATCCTGCAGCATATGCCACTAAAAATTGCTCAGTCTTTCTGAAAGCTTTAGTTTTGTCCAAGTAGAAGCGTAGCTGTCTATGTATGTCCAAAAAATGCAGAAGTCTCTCCCCTTTATTCTGTGGGTTTGGGTAAAAAGTAGGCAAATGAATGGTTTGGTTAAGAGCCACACTGGACACTACCTTAGGCATAAATGTTGGGTTTGTCCTTAGAGAAACCCTGTCAGGATGGAAGATAATAAAAGGTTCCAGAGCCATTAATGCCTGTAACTCTGATACTCGTCTTGCTGAAGTTATTGCTAGGAGAAGAGCTGTTTTCCATGATAAGAACTTTATCTCAGCTGTATTAGCTGGATCAAAAGGAGGCAGTGTGAGTTTTTCCAAGACAAAATTGAGGTCCCATGCAGGTACTGGTGCTCTCCTTGGAGGTCTTATGTTTTTGGCCCCTCTGAGGTACTGCCTAAGCAATGGATGTGAAAAAATAGGTGGATTCGTATTGTAATGAGCTGAAATGGCAGAGGCATGGATCTTAACTGATGAAAAGGATAGGCCTTTGTCCAGAATCTCAGTTAGGTATTGTAAAATCTGAGGGATATTTGGTACAAACGTGTCGATTCCTTGTGCCTGGTTCCAAGCACAGAATCTCTTCCATTTTTCTGCATAAGATTTTCTGGTGCTGGGCCTCCTGGCCTCCAAAATAACATCCATAACCGCTTTAGAGAGAGGTGTATTCGGAATGGTTACACTATCCGCCATGCAGCTAGATTTAGGGTTCTGAGCTGGCTGTGCAGGATCTGATTGTTTTGTTGGGTCAGTAAGTCAGGAATTTGTCCTGTTCGATTCTCAGCTAAAGCGTCTTCTGTGTGGAGACGTGTGAATGGGCGTACCTTCGTTGAAGGCTGTGCGTCAGGGCTGGCAACTCAGCACGTAAAAATCTACTGCCAATCATTAGCGGACCGGAGTTCCGCTGTGGCGACCCCTAACCGGGAAAAGCCGAAAGACACAACAGTAAATGAGGAATTTGAGGCAATGTCCAGGCTGGGCCTTGAGACAAGCTCCTTAGGATTGGATACCAGTGCTGGTGTGGTCAATCCGGGGCAATCAGTATCATTTGTGGCTTCTCTTGTCTGACCTTGAGTACCACCTTGGAAAGGAGAGGCAGTGGAGGAAAGGCATATACTGTAAGGTTGTTCCAGCTTAATGACAAAGCATCCACTTTCCATGCTTGTTTGTGATAAGTCCTTGTGCAGAATCTCAGTAGTTGGCAGTTGTGAGGGGAGGCAAATAGATCTATGTCTGGGCATCCCCATTTCCTTGTTATCATGTTGAAGATTTGCGGATCTAGTTTCCACTCGTGAGGATCCATGAGGTTTCTGCTTAGTTCGTCTGCCAGAGCATTTGTTTTTCCTGGCAGGAATTGTGCTTGCAGGTGTACTTGGTACGTCAATGCTGTGTTCCACAAAATCATGACTTGTCTGCAGAGGGGGTAAAAATGTGTACCTCCCTGCTTGTTTATGTACCACATGACTATAGTATTGTCAGTCTTTATCAGCAGCTTCCCCGGATGAAGTAGGTCCTTGAAGGCTGTCAGGGCATTTTGTACAGCTAGCATCTCTTTTTGATTGATGTGAAGATGCCTTTGGCTTGCGGGCCATGTGCCCTGAATACATTTTCCTGCCATGTGGACCCCCCAGGCATAATCTGATGCATCTGTTGTTAGTGTTTGCCTAGCTGTTGGTAAAGTGAATGGCTGTCCCTTGTTGTGGTGACAGGCCTGTGCCCACCATCGAAACTCCTGTTGCAGGCAGGGAATGAGTGAAATTAATGATTCCAGGCTGTGGCAGTGTTGAGTCCAAACACTTTTTAGATACCACTGTAGTTTCCTCATATGCAGTCTTGCATATGGAATTAGCAGAATGCAGGATACCATGAAGCCCAGAGCCTGCAGAATTTTTCTTGCAGATAACTGGGTCTTTGCTGCTGCATGTTTTCGAAGTAAGAAGTCAGTTTCCTTTGTTTATCTGGCGTGAGATAAGCCATCTGGCCAGTTGTATAAGCTTGCACCCAGGAATATTATCTCTTGAGAGGGTACTTAGTTTTGATTTCTTTTCATTTACTGTGTACCCTAGGCAAATTAGTAATCTTTTTACAAACGCCAGATACTTTAGTAGAATGTCTTTGGTGTCTGCTTGAATAAGGCAGTTGTCCCAAGTAGGGATATATATGAATTCCTCTTTGCCTGCAAAATGCAATTACTGGTGCCAGGCATTTTGTGAAGACTCTGGGCACAGTAGATAAGCCAAAGGGCAGTGCAGAGAATTGGTAGTGCATTGAGCCAGCTATGAATCTGAGGTATCTTCTGCAAGATTGTCTGATTGGGACATGCAGGTATGCCTCTTTGAGGTCCAAATTTACAAGCCAAGCTTTCTTGCCCAGCATGGGCAGAAGCTGCTGCAGTCTCAACATTTTGAATTTTGGAATGTCCAGAAAAGTATTTAGAATAGACAGGTCCAGAATTGGTCTCCAGGCTTTGTCCTTTCTTGGCACTAAGAAAAGTCTTGAGTAAAATCCTTGTCCCTGCTCTTGTGGCACTGGCTGAATAGCCCTCATGTTCATGAGATGAAACTTGTTTTTGTGCCTCTGCCAATTGATTGTGTGGCAGGTCTGGAATACCCTTTGCCTTTGGAAATGTGTGAAAGTGGAACCTGTAGCCCTGAGAGACTATATTTAAGACCCATTTGTCCTGGGTGATCATGTGCCAATTTTGTGAAAAAAGTGCAAGCTTTCCCCCTAAGGGTGCTGCCAAAAGATAAGTGCTTAGCATTGGCAGAGGGAAGTCATTGTGACCATTTCCTATATAGCTGTGATTGGTCTTCTCCGCTTTTGGAGGTAGAAGCACCCCATTGTTTGGGCCTGTATGAGCCCTGGGGCTGTTGTCTACCTCTAGGCCGTCTGTATCTGCCTCTTTGAGGCCTGTCTGATACTGGAAAGGACCAATTCTTAGAAGGCCAGTTGCTGCTAAATCTGGGTGGCTGTAACTGTAAGAAATCCTTTACTGTCTGCACAGATTTAGCTTTATCCTCCATTTTCTTCAACACCTCTTCTGCTTTAACACCAAACAAAGTATCATGCTGTAATGGAGCATCCAATAATTTTGCTTTAAGATGATCAGGCAAATTCTGTTCCTTTAACCAAGCATGCCTTCTAATGACAGAACCTGTAACAGCGGCCCTGCAAGAGGCCTCCAGTGTATCAAAACCACATGGCAAAGTATGCATTCCCACTTGTTCAGCTGCATGCAATAAATCCTGCATTTCCTTGTTCTCAGAACATTCAGAATTTGTCAACATTTTCTGTTTTAGTAATGACATTAAGAATTGCTGATATTTAAGCATATGAAACTGACAATTTAAAGCCCTTACAGCCAAGGTAGCAGAAGTGTAAACTTTTTTTCTCCATCTGTCCAGTGCCCTTGAGTCCCTATCTGAGGGTCAGGGTTTTTTGCAGTGGAGGCCTTGACCCCTTTGGGACCCTGAGATATAGTTTCTGGGTCAGCAGCAGGGTTTTTATATAGAAATTTATGAGAATCTGGAACCCTGTAGTATCCGTCTGGCTTAACAGGTAGAGGAGGTAGAGAGTCTGGAGACAGTCCGGACTCTGAAAAGGCATCATCTACAATGTCTAGAACAGGTGGAATAGCAAGAGGTCTATGCTGAGGTAGTAGAAGAAAGTCTCTGAGCCTTTTCTTAGATTCTGAGTAATCTTGGCTCTCCCAGTACAAATGCTCCCTCATGGTATGCAGGGTTTCCCCAAAGGAATAATCCTCAGGAGGGGAGGCTGAAGGAATAGATTCTTCAGCATCAGAATCCTCATAAGGAGGAACAGAGTATCCCTTTTCTGAAGAGGAGACAGAGGAAATGGAAACCTGATCAGAGGAATCATATTCAGTGTCTTGCCTAGGCCTCTTATCAGGAAGGGGATGGGAACCCCTGATCAAAGTAATTAGGTCTTTGGTCATTTTGAGCATCTGTTTCTTAGGCATGGAAGTCTGTCCTGGAGAATGCTGTACTTGTTTCCTTGTCTTTAAAGGTGTTTTAAGTCTTTGTCTTGGATGCTGAAGTTGACTTGATATAAAGCTGTGTAGGTCTGAAAACACCCTCAGAAGCCGATGCCTGCTCAGCGGCTCCAGACCCATTTGAGGGAATAGTTTCCGAAGGCCCAATACCTTGAGTAGCCAGAGGCCTAGTCATCTCCACGTGGATGTCGGAGGCAGCCTGTGGCTCTGAGGTAGCAGGTGTCAGGGACTGCGAAAGCGCCTCACTGAGAACTGGCGAACCTGCGACTGGCCTAGAAGAGGCTTCGTCATCGGTTTTGGACCACGGATGCTTGTCCTTTTCTTTTTCCTTGCGCTTTTTATGAACTCAGATCATTGGCTGTTCTGACGGCATTATATAGTTAAATCTTCGGCCAAAGTAATGAAATGCAAAATCGTACTGACGCTTAATACTGCGTTGGTTAAATCTAGCACAAAACCGACAACTAGCAACGTCGTGGTCAGGGCCTAGGCAAGGAATACAGTAAGAATGAAAATCCTTATGAGGTATTTGCTTCCAACAAGAAATACAATTGTTAACTTTTTCTGACATCGGTCTGGAGCAAGAAAAAAAAGTTTCCCCAACAGGGTACTTAGCTTTATTGAAGACTTCGGATCTGAAATTCAATTTCAAAAATCTCAGGAGTCAGCCGACCGGCACTTGCGAACTGCTTTTGCTTCGCGCACTGAAGAAAAAGGCGGCGGCTGCATCTTATATACCCCTGGCGCACTGACGTCAGGGAAGAAGCGACAGCAACCGACGCCGGACCAGGACTTTGGAAATCAGGCCGACTACGGGAAGCCTGCCAGCAAGATAACCCAAGTGTAATGACTGCAACAATGAAACACGATGAACATCTGCTTGAGCAGTGGGGATGAGAGAAGAGGGGTAGTTTTGTGTTGTAATGAGCTGAAATGGCTGAGGCACGAATTTTGATGGAGGAAAAGGAAAGGCCCTTGTGAAGCATCTCAGTTAAGTATTGAAGAATCTGAGGTAAATTAGGTGCTGCTGTGCCTACCCCCAGAGTTTGGTTCCAGGAACAGAATCTTTTCCATTTTTCAGCATAAGATTTTCTAGTACTAGGCCTCCTTGCCTCCAGAATGACATCCAACACTTGTTTACTGAGGGATGGTAACGGAGAGATCAGGTACTAAAGCCAGTCTGCCAGGTTCAGGGTTTGAAGCTGAGGGTGCAGAATCTGGCCCTCCTGCTGGGACAGCAGGTTAGGGGTCTGAGGCAGGTGCCATGGTGCCAGCAGTGAAACACTGCGCAACAGGGGGTACCAGTGTTGGTGTGGCCAGTCTGGTGCAATCAGTATCGTCCTGGGTTTGTCCTGTTTAATCTTTAGTAGTACCTTGGAGAGGAAAGTCATAGACTGATAGATTTTTCCAGCTGAAGGGCAGGGCATCCACTTTCCAAGCTTGTTTGTGGGGAGTCCTTGTGCAGAATTTGTCCAATTGGTAGTTCTGGGGGGAGGCAAACAGGTGCATCTCTGGGCTCCCCCATTTGTTTATCAACATATTGAATGCCTTTGGTTCTAGTTTCCACTTGTGTGGGTCCATGAGATTTCTGCTTAGTTCGTCTGCCAATGTATTTAGCTTTCCTGGCAGGAACTGAGCCTGTAGATGCACTTGGTAGCTCAAGGCTATGTTCCACAGAGCCATGGCTAGTCTGCAGAGAGGGTATGAGTGGCTTCCTCCCTGCTTGTTTATGTACCACGTAACAGTGGTGTTGTCCATCTTTACCATTAATTGTCCTGGAAGAATGTGGTCCTTGAAGGCTGTCAAGAGCATTCTGTACAGCTAACATTTCTTTTTGATTGATATGCAAGTGCATTTGACTCGGGTTCCATTTGCCTTGAATGCACTTCTCTGCCAAGTGAGCCTCCCATGCATAGTCTGATGTGTTCGTTGTTAGGGTTTGGGCAGCAGGGGGTAGAGTGAATGGAAGTCCCTTGTTTTGGTGTCATGTCTCTGCCCACCAAAGGAACTCTAGCTGCAGGCAAGGTACGAGAGGAATCATTGCTTCTAGATCTTGAGAATGTTGACACCATAGGCTTTTTAGATACCATAGTAGTTTCCTCATATGCAGTCTTGCATATGGAATTAGGAGAATGCAGGAGGCCATAAACCCCAAGGCTTGCAGTATTTGTCTTGCAAATAGCAGGGTCTTTTTGGCCATTAGTTTTAAGTAAGCTGTCAAATGAACTTCTTTTTTTGGCGTGAGGAAAGCCATCTGGGAAGTTGTGTTTAAGCTTGCTCCCAGGAATACAATTTGTTGGCAGGGTACAAGATGTGATTTCTTTTCGTTTTATGGTGTACCCCAGAGAAGTTAGCACCTTTTGTACAAACGCTAGACAATCGTCCAGGTATGGGTATATTTGAATATTTCTTTGGCTGCAAAAGGCAATGACTGGAGCTAGGCACTTTGTGAATACCCTGGGTGCAGTAGATAAGCCAAAGGGCAATGCAGAGAAATGAAAGTGGATGAAGCCTGCTTTGAAGCGTATCTTCTGCAAGACTCCCTGACTGGGATGTGCAGGTAGGCTTCCTTTAAATCCAGTGCTGCCAACCAGGCATCCTTGCCTAGCATAGGAAGCAACTGGTGGAGAGTTAGCATCTTGAAATTTGGGATCACCAAAAAAGTGTTTAGGATAGAAAGATCCAGGATAGGATGCCAGGAGCCATCTTTTCTGGGCACAGGGAAAAGTCTTGAATAGAAACCTTGTCTCCTTTCCTCTTCTGGGACAGTTTGAATAGCCCTTATGCTTAAGAGAGAAAGAGATAGAACTTGTTTTTGAGCCTCTGCCCACTGATTTGGGGGTAGATCTGGCCAACCTTTTGGGGGTTGGTAAAATGTGGAAGTAGAATCTGTATCCTTGGGAAACTACATTTAAAACCCATTTGTCCTGGGTAATGAATTCCCAGTTTTTTGCCTGCAGAGTAATCTTTCCCCCTAAAAGAGCAATCAGTTGAGAAGGGCTTGGAAGTTTTAAAGTTAAGTCATTGAGATAGTTTACAAAGGGGGGAGTCTTACTACTCCCTGCTTTGGAAGTGGGAGCCCCCCACTGCTTAGTTCTGTGTGTACATTGGGACTGAAGTGTGGGTGTTCTGCTGGTTCTGGGTTTGGACTGAGAAGGCCTGGAAGAGGCAGGAAAGGACTAATTCTTAGATGGCCAATGCCTACTAAATCTTGGAGGCTGTACTTATAGGAAATCTTTAACAGTTTGCATAGATTTAGATTTTTCCTCCACCTTTTTAAGAACAACTTCTGCTTTGTTGCCAAACAGGCGGTCCTGATTTAAGGGAGCATCCAGCAATTTAGCTTTAACATGATCTGGCCAAGATTGCTCCTTAAGCCAATCATGCCTTCTAAGTACAGACCCAGTAACAGCAGCCCTGTAAGATGCCTCTAGTGAATCAAAACCACGTTGCAAAGTATGCTTTCCAACTTGTTCAGCAGAATGCATTAAATCCTGTAAATCCTTATTTTCAGCACGGTCAGGAATCAACATCATTTTCTGTTTAAGCAATCCAATAATACGCTGCTGATACTTGAACATATGAAACTGGCAGTTTAAGGCCCTAATGGCCAAGGTTGCAGAAGTGTATACCTTCTTATACCATCTATCCAGCGCTATGGAATCTCTATCAGAGGGGGTAGGATTTTTGGCAGTAGTAGCCTTAATGCCCTTGGGTCCCAGTGAAATGGTCTCAAGATCCGCAGTAGGATTTTTAAAGAGGAACTTGTGAGAGTCAGGAACCCTGTAATATCCATCTGGTTTTCTGGCAGCAGGAGATAAGGAGTCAGGGGTCAAGCTAGATTCCAAAAAGGCATCAACAATACCCAGTACAGGGGGGATAGCTAAAGGCCTGTATTGGGGCAGGAGTAAGAAATCCCTAAGCCTCTTTTTAGAATCAGAGTAATCTTGTCTTTCCCAGCGAAAATGCTCCCTAAGAGTATGCAAGGTTTCACCAAAAGAGAAATCCTCTGGAGGGGAAGCAGAGGGAATAGAGTCCTCTGCATCAGAATCCTCATAGGTAGATAAGGGTAAATCCTGGTCGTCAGAGGAAACAGAAATTTCAGAATCCTGATCAGAAGAATCAGAAGCAAATTCAGTTGCAGATCTCTTAGAGGGGGAAGGCTAGCTCACCCTGATTCAAGTAATAAGGTCTTCAGCCATTCTTATTTGTTTTTTAGGTATAGAGGCCTGACCATGCAGTCTGGGAGTCCGATTTCTAGGCATGAATCGAGTTTTAGGCCTTGAAGAAGAAGATGGCTTTGGCTTAATATGCAAGTCAGTAGGCCGGAATACACCTTCAGAAGCCGGTGCCTGCACAGTGGCTCTGGACCTGAGGTCGAGACAGAGACATCCTCAGGTTCCACAGTTGAAGCATCTCGCGGCATGCCACACTCTAAATGGGTCTCAGTAGAAGCATGCAAATCTGAAGTAGCAGGTATCAGGGGCTGCGAAAGTGCCTCACTGACTACCTGTGAACTGGCGACTAGCTTAGGAGAAGCGTCATCAGCAGCTTTGGACCTAGGCGGCCTGTCGCTGTCTTTATCTTTGCGTTTTTTCGGAATGTCTGTAGTTGGGTGGCTTACCAAAGCCATATCTGGGTAATTGAACCAAGTACCAAAATATTTAGAAGCGTAAATATACAGAAAACGAATAGTTTGCTGCTTAAATAAGGCACAAAACTGACAGAGTTATGTCGTGGTCAGGGCCTAGGCAAGGAATATAGTACGAATGAAAATCTTTATGAGGTATTTGCTTTTCACAAGAAATACAACTACTGACCTTTACTGACATCGGTTTAGAGCAAGAAATAGTTTCCCCAATGGGGTTACTTAGCTTTAGTTGAAGACTTCGGTTCTGAAACTCGAAAACGAAAATTACAGGAGTCTGCCAACTGGCACTTGCGAACTACTTCTGCTTCAGGCACCGCACGGCAAGAAAGACTGATGTAGTGGTGTTGGCTGCATGCTTTATACTCCTGACTACCTGATGTCATGGAAGATGAGACAGCAACTGACGCAGGACAGAAGACTTTGATAATCAGGTTAAATGAGTGCTACTGCAAGCAGCTAACCCAAATGTGATCACTGCAACAGTAAAAGACGAAGAACATCTGCGAAATTCAAACTATCAGAAACTACACTCAAAATACACCACACACGTACACACACACAAACCTAAACTACAGACAAGCAGGGGTGTAAGCCCACCCCCCCTACTTAAATATTCTGACTCCAAGGTCGCACTACATACACAAACACACGAAAAACCACCACACACCTACATTCCCCCGCACACACACATCACAGTCACAACACACACTTACACAGTAAACCCTAACCAATACATTAAAACATAGATACTTACCTGACCTTCCACCATAGCGCAACACCAGAAGCGAGAATGTCAAACTCCCGATGAACAGGATTTTGAAATTCGCGCTTCTGGTCTTTCGGTAATTAGGGGTTTCGCCTATATAGTCTCGAAAGTTTGAAATTCGGTATTTCAAACTTTCAAGATTATGTAGTGATCCCACAGATATATATATATATATATATATATATATATAGCTCTATCTATATATATGTATATACAGATATATATATTTATATGTATATATATATATATATATATATATATATATATATGTATGTACTGTGGTGGTGGTGCTGCGGTAGCGTTGTCGCCTCACAGTTAGACGTTGCACATTCGATTCTCAGTTACAGCGTCTTCTGTGTGTCGATGGGCCTTCCTTCGCTGAAGGTTGTGCGTTAGGCCTGGCAAGCCAGCACGTAAAATTCTACTGACAATCATTAGCGGACCGGACTTCCGCTGTGGAGACCCCTAACCGGGAAAAGCCAAAATCTATATATATATGTATATATATCTATACATATATATATATCTATATATATATCTATATATATATATCTATATATATATCTATATATATATCTATATATATATCTATATATATATCTATATATATATATATATATATATATATATATATATATATATATAGTGCCTCCGGACCGAAATACAGGAATTGAAGCACATAATAATGAAAACACCACAACCAAAACTTTTAGCGCTTTTGTCCCACTTTTAATCAAAATAACTTCATCAGAAAAAGTACAAAGTGAATGCCATAAATCATTGCTTTAAATACCAAATGATTCATTGCTTATCCAATCACAGCACAACAATAAAACTGGTTGACTGATTAAACAGAATATTAAAGTTCTTAGTTAAAACAACGTCACTATAATGTACATATAAAAGTATACACTTGAAAACATTAACTATAAAGGTCACTTTCCATATCAAGAAAATTGTAGACATACTATAGAATCTTATATTTAAGTATACTTTTTGTATTAATATGCTCATTTAAGCCTGCCTTTCTGTCAGACCTTAACATAATCTGCCATCTTAATTCTTTCGTTTCTAACAACTTATTACAATTGCCCATGAACTTCATCTATTTGTTCTAAAACAGAAAAGTGAAACTTTCTGAAACCTTCACACATCATACTACGTTTGCTTAGGGCATTCATTTTATCCTTATCTTTAATGGATTTCAAATGTTCGTGTATTCTAATTTTGAGTGACCTAACACTTCTTCCTATTTAAAAACAATGACAGGTACTACAAAAACAAATATAAACTATATGTTTACTGTTGTAATTATAAAATCCCCTCCCTTGAAATAGCCTATTCAGGTGAGGGAATTGCAACAGGCTAATACTGCTAATAAATCTGCATTGCCTACATAAACCACAGGCAAATGTACCTTCCATTTTAAAACATTTTATCCTGAGAGATTCAGTGCCAACTTCATCTCCGTCTCACCCCCTAAAAGGCCCATCTCATACCAAAAGAATGCCAAATTCCGGTAATCACAGCCACTCAGGTAAAAACCACACTCTCCAAAGCCAAGAATACAGCATTCATGGGACTGGACAACATCCCGGGTTGTATATTGCATGAACTACAAAATGAACTGGCACCTCAGCCAAGTGTCATGTTTAATCACAGCCTCACTTCAGGCTTCGTGCCCACAGAGTGGTACACAGCTACAGTCATCCCACTCCACAAGGGGGGATCCACTTTGGAACCCGAGAACTACCATCCCATCAGTCTGGTGAGCCTGAGCTGCAAGGGCATGGAATGTATTATGATGGAACTTATAAACAAAGACGCTAGCAACCTTCAAACACTGGAACCCAACCAGTTTGGGTTCGTGAAAGGCCAATCTTGTCTCCTGAACCTGATCGATTTCTTCGAATCAGTCTCCAGAGGCGTGGACGAGGGTAAGGTGGTTCCCACAACCTATCTGGACCTCGCCAAGGAGTTAAACACTATCTCTGGAATCATATGTAAACTTACCAAGCTGGGCATTAATCCCTATGGCACTCGATGGGTTGCAAACTGGCTTACTGACAGAACACACACTGTAAAAGTAGCCAAATCCAAATCCAGCACCAGACAAGTGACAAGTGGTGTACCGGAGGGTTCTGTCCTGGGACCACTCGTTTGGCATCTACTTCTCTGAAGTACAGGCCAATACTAAGGGACTCTGGCATACAACGTTCGCAGACGACTGCAAGCTGGGAGCCATTATTGAATCACCAAATGATGTGGATATACTACAAAATGGCCTTACTGAAACAGATGTCTGGTGCCAGAGCCATGGGCTCAAGCAAAACGCCAACAAGTGTATAGTTGTCCCTGTGAAGACTGGTAGAGAAGGGTGAAGACTGCCAGCCTAGCCAGATATAATTGTGCAGATAATTCTACCATTTGCAAATGTGAAATGTTGAACAACAATGTGGCAACACTGAAATAGACTGTAAGGAAAACTAAGTCAAACATTTCACCACTGTTCAGTGAAATTAAAATTATGTCTTATATGTTCCTTTGATCTGTAGGGTTCGGAGTCAGTCTGCAGGAGCGAACACATTTTTTCTATTGTTTTAACTTAAGGAATAATTACTAGCATTTATATGTGGAATATCCTTTACTGCTCTAA